>NC_139516.1:124295401-124397901 GCF_947247035.1 Vipera ursinii
GACAATTCAAACAAGTTGCAGGCATATTATTTATCTAAAAGTCTTTTTAATGAAACGAAACATCAGCACTCATGGAGGGATGCCAGAATCTGAAATCTCCTCCCCCCAAACCCATTGTAACACACACACAATCCCTGCCCTTATCTACATGTCATAAATCACATTATCCAATTAGTTTTACATATGAGGTCTCTCCTCCCATTCTGTACACGGGCTTTTCTAATCTTCTCAAAATAGTCATTAGAAAATTCCCTCCCTTCAAGATTCAAAGTGAAGCAGTTTAAACAAAAGGCTGTCTCTTATATTGTCAGTGCAAAAACATGTCAATGTTTGCAGGATTGACATCCGGCCCCCTTACAAAAAGAACAGATCCTGTAATGTAAACAAACATAAGTTAGGAGCTGACTTTTGGTTTGTTGGGGTGTTTCTCATAAAACTTTTTTATAAGTCTGTCAGCTTTCACATTGCTAGATTTCACCCAAATGGCTTCAGACAATGGGTATCCCTTCCATTGTACTAGGTACTGCAATTTTCCCTTAAAGATTCTAGAGTCAAGGATATGTTTCACTTCATAATGGGTCTGACCCTCTACTATGAGGGGTCCAGGAGCTTTCTTAGGGGACGGTCTACAATAAAGTCCATAGCTATTTTTTCCCATGGTTGAGAAGGGTCTGTTACTGACTGCAGTAGCCCAGGGGCTTTCACTGGAATTCTTTTCATGGTGGCATATACGGTAGAACTCTTGACATAGTTTTCCACATCTCATTTTAGTCCTGGCCACCAAAATTGTCGGTGGATGAGGTGTAAAGTTTTTAAATATCCGAAGTGTCCAGCCTGTTTTACATCATGGCTGTGTCTGAGAGCATTGAGACGGAGGGTTTCAGGTAGATACAATTTTCCCCCCATGTATGCCAAACCATCCCTGCATGTTAGGGAGGTTTGATTATCTTTGAACCATTGATAGGTAAGGAGCTCTCATTTTAACTTCTTCACCCCTGGGTCATCAGGATTAGGGGTTCTGTGAGGTGTGAGTTGTGCTGCAGGTTGTGAACTGGAGATAATTGCCTTGTAGACCTCTTCACGTTCACTTTTGTACTGTGGCAGTCAGGATAGCGCATCACCTAGGAAGTTTTTCCTTCCCGGTATGTACTTTAAAGTAAAGTTAAAATGGTTAAACTACTGTGCCCATCGCACTTGCTTTGGGGACAATTTGTGGGGAGTTTTTAGTGCCTCTAAATTTTTGTGATCTGTCCATACTTCAAAAGGCACGTTGCTTCCTTCTAAATAGTGTTGCCAGGTTAATAGCCCCCAACTAATTGCGAAGGCTTCCTTCTCCCAGACTGTCCATCTCCTCTCACCTTCTGTGAATTTCTTAGGTGTAGGCACAAGGTTGTAGGACTCCACTTTTATTCTTTTGTAGTAACATAGTTCCAACTGCCACGTCACTGGCATCTGCTTGAATTACAAAGGGCTCCCTGGGGCAGGGGTGCTTTAGGACCAGATCAGCCGCAAATAGTCTTTTTAAATTCTCAAAAGCTTTCTGACAACTCATAGTCCATGCTAGTGGTTGGCCAGGTCACAATTTCCACCCTCCCTTACCTGTTTTGAGTAGTTCTGTTAGGGGTAGAGCAATCTCAGCAAAAGAGGGAATGAATTGATGGTAGAAATTGGCGAACCCTAGGAAGCTTTGGAGCTGTTTGTGAGTCTTTGGGGGTTGCCATTCAATTATAGTTTTAACTTTGGCTGGGTCCATTTAGATCCCCTCATTGGAAATTCTAAAGCCAAGATAATTTAATCATGTTTGGTGAAATTCACATTTCGACAATTTGACATAAAGTTTAGCATTCAATAGTTTCTTTAACACTTCTCTGACCAGTCTTATGTGATTAGTCATATTCGTACTGTATATCAGAATGTCATCAAGATACACTAGAACCCCTTTGTATAAATGTTCATGTAGGACCTCATTAATCAACTGCATAAATACGTCTGGGGCCCCCTGCAGTCCAAATAGCATTACTTTGAATTGGTAGCTTCCAAAGGGGCAGTTGAAGGTCGTTTTCCACTCATCCAGATTCTCAGTGGCTGAAGGTCTTACATCTCCTCCCCATTCTACTTCTGGGGCCTCTTGCCGCACCGTCTGGCCTCCGTATTCTCTACTGGAGTAGTTCCAGCTTGACGATGAGATAAGCTCAGTTATCTGCTGAGGTTTGGAGATCGGCCCAAATCCATCTTCCCAGAGAAAATTATTTATTAATTCCTCTTCAGAAGTTTCTCCAGTAATCAGGCTTTCACTTTCCATCTTGAGGATTCTTCCCTGAATCTTTCCCAGCTTATCATTCTTACAGGAGACAGTGGCGGGGGTTCAGGACCCCCCTTTGAAAAAAAAAGAGATTCTGGCATGATGTCATGGTTTCGATGAATGAGACAATTCAAACAAGTTGCAGGCATATTATTTATCTAAAAGACTTGCTTTGGGGACAATTTGTGGGGAGTTTTTAGTGCCTCTAAATTTTTGTGATCTGTCCATACTTCAAAAGGCACGTTGCTTCCTTCTAAATAGTGTTGCCAGGTTAATAGCCCCCAACTAATTGCGAAGGCTTCCTTCTCCCAGACTGTCCATCTCCTCTCACCTTCTGTGAATTTCTTAGGTGTAGGCACAAGGTTGTAGGACTCCACTTTTATTCTTTTGTAGTAACATAGTTCCAACTGCCACGTCACTGGCATCTGCTTGAATTACAAAGGGCTCCCTGGGGCAGGGGTGCTTTAGGACCAGATCAGCCGCAAATAGTCTTTTTAAATTCTCAAAAGCTTTCTGACAACTCATAGTCCATGCTAGTGGTTGGCCAGGTCACAATTTCCACCCTCCCTTACCTGTTTTGAGTAGTTCTGTTAGGGGTAGAGCAATCTCAGCAAAAGAGGGAATGAATTGATGGTAGAAATTGGCGAACCCTAGGAAGCTTTGGAGCTGTTTGTGAGTCTTTGGGGGTTGCCATTCAATTATAGTTTTAACTTTGGCTGGGTCCATTTAGATCCCCTCATTGGAAATTCTAAAGCCAAGATAATTTAATCATGTTTGGTGAAATTCACATTTCGACAATTTGACATAAAGTTTAGCATTCAATAGTTTCTTTAACACTTCTCTGACCAGTCTTATGTGATTAGTCATATTCGTACTGTATATCAGAATGTCATCAAGATACACTAGAACCCCTTTGTATAAATGTTCATGTAGGACCTCATTAATCAACTGCATAAATACGTCTGGGGCCCCCTGCAGTCCAAATAGCATTACTTTGAATTGGTAGCTTCCAAAGGGGCAGTTGAAGGTCGTTTTCCACTCATCCAGATTCTCAGTGGCTGAAGGTCTTACATCTCCTCCCCATTCTACTTCTGGGGCCTCTTGCCGCACCGTCTGGCCTCCGTATTCTCTACTGGAGTAGTTCCAGCTTGACGATGAGATAAGCTCAGTTATCTGCTGAGGTTTGGAGATCGGCCCAAATCCATCTTCCCAGAGAAAATTATTTATTAATTCCTCTTCAGAAGTTTCTCCAGTAATCAGGCTTTCACTTTCCATCTTGAGGATTCTTCCCTGAATCTTTCCCAGCTTATCATTCTTACTGGAGACAGTGGCGGGGGTTCAGGACCCCCCTTTGAAAAAAAAAGAGATTCTGGCATGATGTCATGGTTTCGATGAATGAGACAATTCAAACAAGTTGCAGGCATATTATTTATCTAAAAGACTTTGTAATGAAATGAAACAGCACTCATGGAGGGATGCCAGAATCTGAAATCTCCTCCCCTCCAAACCCTTCGTAAAACACACACAAAATCCCTGCCCTTATCTACACGTCATAAATCACATTATCCAATTAGTTTTACATATGAGGTCTCTCCTCCCATTCTGTACACGGGCTTTTCTAATCTTCTCAAAATAGTTGTTAGAAAATTCTCTCCCTTCAAAATTCAAATGAAGCAGTTTAAACAAAAGGCTGTCTCTTATATTGTCAGTGCAAAAACATGTCAATGTTTGCAGCATTGACATGAACATTTGATTGAAAAGAAAGATTAGTAAAGAAGACCATGAGTTCTAGTCTCATGTTAGCCATGAAAGTTGGCTGGGTGCCCTTGGGGCAGACACTCTCTCAGCCCAACTTACCTCACAGGGTTGTTGTTGCGGGGAAAATTGGAGGAGGAAAGTGTGTTGGATATGTTTGTCACCTTGAATTATTTGTAAAAATAATAAAGGCGAGATATAAAGAAATAAAGCTAAATTCATAAAGATAAAAGATTGAGGTAAATTTACAGAAAAATACTATCTTGGCACTATTAAAGAAATTTAAAAGCTTCATGTTTATTTCAAAGAAAATTAAAGATATGAGTGTAGTGTGAATGAACTGTAGACAAAAACAGCAGTTTTGAACAGACCAGCATTTGTTTTCTAAAGCATTACTGAGAAAGAGTAAAAACAGATGCTCATCCTGATAAAGATGGAACAATAAAATTTTGGACATCTGCAATGATCCAAAAGAACATAAAGATGCAACTTGAATACAAGATACTGGAAAAACAATGGCTTGGTCAAAAATGGATGATACAGCCTTAACTTTAAAAATGATTTTAAAACAAGCAGAGAATTTAAAGAATGCACCATGAAAAGATGATGTACCTAAATTTTGGCTTAACATGTTATTACTCCCCGTGAAAGAATGGCTAATCAATTTAATGAAATATAAAGTGGAAATGCTGAAGAATGGATGACAATTAAAAGTAGTAGAACAAACTCTGGTTTTATATATGGTGATGGCAGCAAGATTGCTCTATGCACAAAAGTGGAAGGATGCCTCGATTTCCTAGAAAAGCTGATGGAATTAGCAGTGATGGCTCAATTGACTGCGGTGATAAGAGAAAAGAACATAAGTACTTTTGTTTCTACTTGGAAACCGCTTCTGGACTTTGTGCTTGAGGTGGAAAAAAATGATATTATGATTTTGGGTTTTACTGATTAGACTGATTTGCCGATACAGAAATGGCTAGTGCATACTACTATAGAAATGTAAAAAGTTGAGATTTGATTTTAATGTCTGATTTTACTGCAACAGAGAGAGGACCACTCGGAGGCTTCAGCTGGTGCAGAATGCAGCTGCACGAGTAGTAATGGGAGTTTCCCGATACTCTCATGTAACACCTCTTCTCCGCGAGCTGCATTGGCTTCCAGTTGCCCTCCGGGTGAGATTCAAGGTGCTGGTGATGACCTATAAAGCCCTAAATGGCCTGGGTCCAGATTACCTTAGGGAGCACCTACTGCCAGCATCAGCTTCCTATCATCCTGTGCGTGCCTATAAGGAGGGCCTCCTTAGGGTTCCGCCGGTCAGAGATTACCGGCGGGTGATTCCCAGGGGGAGGGCGTTCTCTGGGAGTGCGCCCGCCCTTTGGAACGAACTGCCAATGGAGCTTTGGACTGCCCCCGACCTTCGCTCGTTTCGCCGAGATTTAAAAACTTGGTTGTTTGAATTGTCTGGCCTGGACTGAGGGATTTTAAGTTATATTAATTAAATTAAATTAAATTAAATTAAATTAAATTAAATTAAATTAAATTAAATTAAAGTAATTTTAATTTTTAATTTTTAATTTTTAATTTTTAATTTTTAATTTTTAATTTTTAATATTATTTTAATTGTGGGCTGTATTAATTTAATTTTATTTTATTCTCTCTTTTGTATTGTTTTTAACTTGCCCTGTGAACCGCCCTGAGTCCTTCGGGAATAGGGCGGTATATAAATTCAACTAATAAGTAAATAAATAAATAAATGCCTTTTGTTTCTTCCCCTCCCTTTCTTCACACCTTTTTTGTTTTTCCTTTCTCTACTGTTGTTCCCTACTATTTGCTTTTGTATTGTCACATTTTATGTTATGAATGAATGAATAAAACTAATAAAAATAGTAGAACAAGCAATTACTTGCCAATTACTTCCTTGCCAACTATGTTCAGATTTCTAATCAGCATATTCAAATTTTAAATTTTGAACAAGAAGGTCACAGCTGAAATTCATGAAAAACAAAAAATCAATTACTGATTGTTAAAAAATTCCAAGTAAAGCCAACTTACACATGGTTTGGATTAATTATTAAAAAGTGTTTGATTCTCTTTCACATAGCTGTATACAGAAATGTGTGGAAATATTTGGCATCTAGAATGTTATAAAAGCAGCTATGAAAAAAATAAAAACAATTTTGATGGTAAATGGTGAAAAAATTAAAAATGTAAACATTGGGAGAGAACTTTTCAGGGAGATTCATTGTTTTCATTGCTTTTTAACCATCTCAGTGAGAACCTTCACTTATATCCTGAATAAAGCAAAACTCAGATATGAATTGTTGAAACAAAATGGGGAAATATTTCTCCAATTATATATGAATGATTTGAAGCTATATGGAAAAACCTGAAACTGAATCCTTAATACTGTAAAGAGATATAGTGAGAATATCCAGGCAAATCTGGATTTGACAAATGCATGCTCAACATTAAAAAAGAATGAACAAAATAAAGGACAATAAAATAGGAATCTCATAAAATTTTCCTAACAGGAGGTTAAAAAGAAAACCAGTTCAGAATATTTAAAATTAGGGAATGAACTTTTAAATTCAAACTTAAAAGATGGAAACAGAAGCAAAGTCATAAGCAAATGGGCACACCAGTAATTAGAAACATTGGCCCAAATGATTACATCAAAGCAAGCAAAAAGAAAATGCTAACCAAAGTTTGCAAACAAACCCCCAACCAAAAACTTAAAAGAGGCAAAAACAAAAAATGAAATGAATTGTTGGAAAATAATTTTAAAAAATGAAGAAATAAGTCATCTCACGGCCAAAACATAAAAGAAACAGATTAGGAATTGGCTATATTTACACTTTGGTACCATCACGAAAGAAATAGAAGGATTAATTTTTGCAGTTCAAGAACAAGCATTATAAACAAACATGATAAAATCAAGGATTCAATATGTATCAGCAGCAAATGCAAGCTTTACAACGAAAAACATGAAACCATAGATCTTGTAATTAATAATTGAAGCAAAATTGTTTCCAGACTGATGATAAATATCATGACAGAGGAGTTTTATGATCTATTAGCATATGTAAGTATGTATGTATATATGTATATATATATGTTTGTGTGTATATACAGTAGATAGATAGATAGATAGATAGATAGATAGATAGATAGATAGATAGATAGATGATAGATAGATAGATAGATAGATAGATAGATAGATAGATAGATAGATAGATAGAGATATAGATAGAGATATATAGATATACTTCAGCATAATGCTAGATGATTATTTTCATTCATAGAAGAAAGATGTGCAGGTTTTATTTAATATTTCTTGGTGTATATATACCTAATTTCACAAATAGATTATATTTTCTTCAGCAAAATACTAGATGATTATTTTCATTCACAGAAAATAAGAAAGATTTGCAGGTTTAGTTTTATATATATTATATTATATATATATTAAACAAAACCTGCACATCTTTCTTAGGAATGGTTAAAAATATAACAGTTTACCTGTTTTCTTTTTTCAAGATTCTGTTTTGATCATGTTTGGATTTTTAAGAAAAAAAAAGTTGATTCAGGTTGTGACTTTGCTCTAAGATCTTCTAAAGCATATTCTAAAGCATTATTAACAAAATCTACCATTTTCTTTCATTGTAGGAATAAAACAATTCAGCTTTTCATCCTAGAAGTTAGAACATTTTAATTCAAGAACCTAATTCTAAAACTAACTTTAATTCAAGAACCTAACTTTTCCAGCTTCTCTTTCCAAGCTGAGAGGGCAATCAGCAGTTTGTCTTAATTAAAAAAAACCCAGAGCTTATTTGTACAGAAGATCCATTTGTACTTGGATGAAAAGCCAGGCGGAGTCCCTGGGTGGTGTTGTGATCCTGTGTCAGCCTGTGCTCCCAGCAGCTGAGTCCGAGAGATCTGAGGAGGAGGAGAAGGGGTTTGGAGAGCCTTGCTAAGGAAAATATTCTGCTGCTTTTTGTTTTGTGGACTTAATTATTTTGAACTGTATATAAATAAAAGGGTTGGTTTTTTTTCCAGCCTATTGATTTAAAAAGAAAAGGGGTTGTCCTTGACACGCAAACCGGGACGGTTGTAGGCCGGAGCAGTACAGGTGGATCCGATCAGTTTCACGAATACCCTCCAGAATTTTGCTGTGAACTGCACCCTTTGGTCCAATATAATTCTTCTTGGTGCCCCGTGGAGTTGGTAGATATGTTTTAAAAATAGCTTTGCCAGTTTCTGGATGGAGGGGGGTGACCAGGACAGGCTATAAAGTGAGCCTGCTTTGAGAAAAGGTCAATAACAGTCCAAATTACTGTGTTTCCACTACTTTCAGGTAGTCTAAGATGAAGCCCATTGCAATTTCCTCCTATGGCTGGGATGGGTTTGCTACCTGTTGTAACAGCCCAGGGGGCTTCCCAGGTCTTTTTTCATAGCTGCACAGATTTCACAGGTCTTAACATAGCTTTCAATGTCCTTTTTCATCCCTGGCCACCAGAAATGCCACATTACCAAGTGTAAAGTCTTTAAAAACCAAAGTGACCAGCTTGCTTGACATCGTGGCTTCGTTGCAGGGCTTGGACCCTGAGGGTGCTAGGAAGGTATAACTTGGAGCCTTTCCAGGCTAATTCATCTCTATATGTCAACACTTTTCTGTTGTCTCTGAATCAGGGGTCAGGTTTCAGTCTGGCCTTACATTTCTGGGTCAAGTTGCTGTCATGGCTGGTGGATCGTTGTGTTTTTTGTTTTAGTAAACATTTTATTAAGTACAAAAGTTTAAAAACATTGAATGTAGTGTATCATCTTTGATATATATCTTTGTCTGATCATTCCATACTGGTAACATTGCATGTGGTACATTAGAAAGTAACTATTACATATTTATATACTGCTATACATTCCCAGTTAACCTTTTCCTACTCATATCCATTCTATCGACTTTCTTCTTTTTCCCCTCCATTTGTAAAATTTATTCCATACTATGTAATATTCTGTTTCATCCTGATCTTTTAGTTCTTTTGTCATTTTGTCCAGTTCTGCGCAATACAAGATTTTCCTTATTAGCGCATCTCCGCTAGGAGCCTCAGCTACTTTCCAGTTTTGAGCAAACAAAATTCTTGCTGCCATTATGACATGTATGATTAAGTATGTATCAGCTTTGTTTATGTTCTTTTCTATTATTTCTATTATTTTGACCCATCATTTCTGTTATCCATTTCCAAACCCTAAGCCAATAAATCTGTACTTCTTTGCAAGCCCACCAAACATGAAAATATGTACCCTTTTCCTTCTTACATTTCCAACAGGTTGGTGAGTAACCACTATACATTCTTGCAAGTCTGGCTGGCGGCAGGTGCCACCTATATAGCATCTTACAGAGATTTTCTTTATAAGATGTCACTAAAGTAATTTTATTATTACGTTCCCAGATTTGCTGCCATTGATCCAAATTTATAGCATGTCCCAAATCTATTGCCCAGGTAACCATCATATCTTTAACTTGTTCCTCATATAATTTATATTCTAACAAATATTTATACATGTTTTTAATTTGTTTTTTCTCCGAACCTAGTAATATTTTATCAAGCCCCATATCTTGTCTATTAATTCCCCACTCTTTCTTCTCTTTCACATACCTCGCTTGTATTTGAAGATAGGATCACCATTCCAAAACAATTCCCTGCTGTCTCAGCTCTTGTCTTTGCTTTAGATCACCTTTCTCTGACAAAATGTCTTTATATGTGATAACTTTATCTTGCCTATATAAGTTGGGGTATGTGACTGCTTCTAATGGTGAAAGCCAACCTGGAGCTTCTATATAGTGTTGGCTTTTAACAGTATTCCAGCTTTTTATTAGCTCTTGTCAAACTTTGTGTCTCAGGAAGTACTGGTGGTTCCTGCTTTTCCCCGTCCATAAATGGACATGCCAATCCTGCTGAAGGTCATGCCCCTCTAAATATAGACATCTTTTGTTTTCCAAAGTGATCCAGTCCCTGTTCCACGTCAGGGCCGCTGCTTGATAATACAACTCCCAATCCGGAAAACCTAATCCCCCTCTCTCTTTGGCATCCTGTAGAGACTTTTGTTTTATTATCGCCTTCTTTCCTTGCCACACAAAATCTAAAGTTAGTTTATTCAATTCTTTAAAAAAAATTTTATCTAATTGGATTGGAATATTTTGAAACAAAAATATCATTTCAGGTAGAATGTTCATTTTCATTGCCGAGATTCTTC
Organism: Vipera ursinii; assembly: GCF_947247035.1. NCBI lineage: Eukaryota > Metazoa > Chordata > Lepidosauria > Squamata > Viperidae > Vipera > Vipera ursinii. Next base: position 124,305,711 of record NC_139516.1, read on the forward strand.
CAAGAAGTGAAAGATTTAGGTTTTCCAGTGGTCTAAGTCAACTTTTATTTACTTTACTAATTTTCCATTATTGTCCTCTTTGATTGATGAGCAACGTGCAGAAATAACAATTCCCAGATATTTTATTTTAGGAACTATTTGTATACCTAATTTCTTGGTGAGATTTTCTTTTTGTGTATTGATCATATTTTTAGCTATGATCTTTTTTTGTTTCTATTTATTTTCAAGCCTGCCGAATCTCCATACTACTCCAGTACTTCAAATAGTTTCTGACCTGATTGCTCTGGATCTTCCAGTATAAATACTAAATCATCAGCATATGCTTGGAGTTTGTATATTTCCTTCTTAATCTCAAGCCCTTTGATCTGCTCCCCTTGCCTTACTACTCTAGCTAAAATTTCCAATGTGTATATAAACAGCAACGGTGAGAGAGGACATCATTGTCTTGTACCTTTCTGAATACTAAATTTATTTGTGGCCTCGCCATTTATTATAATCTGAGCATTCTGTTTGGAGTATATTGCAGTTATTACATTTAGAAAGTTTTTACCGACGTCCATTAGTTTCAGTTGTTGAGTCAAAAATATCCAATTGACATTATCGAATGCCTTCTGTGCATCAAGAAACAAAAGTGCCACTTGGCGGTCACTATGCAGTTCATAAAATTCGAAAACGTCTATAATTGTTCTTATATTCTGCTTAATCTGCCGATTCTGTAGAAAACCATTTTGATCACAATGTATAAAGTCAATTAAGTAATTTTTAAATCTCTCTGCCATTATTGATGCAAAAATCTTGTAGTCAGCATTTTGTAGGGAGATAGGTCTGTAATTTTGTATTTGTGTTCTTTCTGCATCCTCTTTTGGTATTAGTACTATGTTTGCCTCTGACAGGATTAAGGTATTTTAGCTTCAGTTAAAACGGCATTGAAAACTTCTAGTAGATATTGATCAAATACATTTTGTTGTTCTTTGTATAACTCCGCTGGTATTTCGTTTGGACTGGCCACCTTATTATTCTTTTGTTTACTTATAGCCTTAGTTATTTCGGACATTCTTATTTCCTCATTTAATGTAGCTTTTATTTCCTCTGATATCTTCGATAGGTTTGTCTTTTCCAGTTATTCTGTTATCCTTTCTACTCCTTGTTCCTCATTCCTCTTATATAGTTTTTCATAATATTTTTGAGCAATTCCTCTTTTGGTGATCTCCTCATGTTGAATCTCTCCTTCCTCATCTTGCAAATTAATAATCTGTTGTTTCTCTTTCTGTCTTCTTAGTTTATATGCCAACCATCTTCCAGGTTTATACACATGTTCAAAATTGTTTTGCTTAGCTGCCTTAAGTTGTTGTGGTAACTTTTCCAATTCTTCTATGCAGAGTTTATGTTTAATTAAATCCATTTTACTTTTCAATCTTTTATTGTTTGGATCTTTCTGAAGTTGTATTTCAGCCAGTTTATATTCTTCCTCAAGCCTTATCCTGTATTGGTTTTTTTTCCTTATTTCTCTTAGCCATATATGAGATTGTGACTCCCCTCATATATGCTTTAGCTGTTTCCCAGATATTCTGCAGGGATGTATCCCCATTTTTGTTCACTTGAAAGAAAAGGTGCATTTCTTTCTCCATCTTTTCATTAAACTCTTTTTCTCTGAGGATCACTCTTTGAAGAGTCCATCTTGGCCTACTCCTTTGTCCTTTCCATCAAAAACGTATGGGATTGTGATCTGCCGAAAGACTAGGTTCTATCTTGATTTCTTGAATTACCGAGTCTAATTCTTTTGAGAGCCATAACATATCAATCCTGGTCCATGATCTATGTCTATTGGAGTAATATGTATATTTCCTTTTGTCTTTATTTCTTTCCCTCCAAACATCTTGCAAATTTAGGTCTATGCACATCTCAAAAAAAGTTTTAGGAAGTATATTTTGTTCTCTTTCCTTATCTCGTTACTTTTATGATCTTTTATTCTATCTACTATCACATTGAAATCCCCAATCATACAAAACCCATCCCCCTGTATATCACTAAGCTTACTATGCAGATTTTTAAAGAAAGATTCTTGGCTCCACTTGGCGCATAGATTACAACAATTATTATGTTTTTTTTGTTCAGTTTGGCCTCCACTATCAAAATCCTTCCTTCTTTATCCTTATAAACTTGTTTGGAAGCTATCTCCTTTTTGATATACAAAGCAATTCCTCTTTTTTTTGCTCATATAGTGAAACATATAGCTTTCCTAATTTAGGTTGTTCTAATAAATATTTTTGATCATTGTTTTATATGAACCTCTTGTAGTGTAATAACGTCCGCATTTAATTTGGTAAGTTTACTAAAGACTTTCCAATGCTTTATCAGTGAGTTCAGTCCATTGATATTCATTGACCATATCCTATATTTCTCTCCCATCATCTTTGTTAGGCATATGGTGATAGCCTACATAGTTGGGTTGAAAATATATAAACTATGATGTTGTGACTTTAAGATGTTAATTGGCCAATGGGTGTGTAAGTGTTCTCATGGCCATAAGAGGGAGCTAGGAATGTAGCTTCTTTCTCTCTCAGAATTCACTGCTCTCTCTACTATTGCTGTTTTGCTGTACTGTTGGTTTATTACCGTAGTAAACCTGAACAACTGTGTACTGACATCTTGACCGGTAAGAAGACTTTGTGTTTGGAATACTCCTTGGACTGTTACTATTGTGTATGACCTGGACTGTTTCTTTTTGACCGTACATTTTTGTTTTTTACACCAACTCAAAAGTAAAGTACTTTCTGTTTTCGCAACTCAGTGTACTCTTGTGGTTACTGTGTGACTCTTACTGCTCTCAGTACCCTTCCTTGTCTGTGCAACTCCTTGGTAGCACAAGGAGACCTCTGCACAACAATTCCTAACAATCTTGTTTCTGTCGTGCCCTGGTGCTTCTAGTGATAAAATCATCTCTTCATCTCCTCAAGACTTCTCCCCTGCTGTTCTAGTCTATCTTATCCTTCTCCCCCTTTTACTTCCTCTGTAAATTGCTCTTTCTTTCTTTCATCCCTCATTTGTTCAGCATCTCTTTCTTTGGCCATAACATTTTCTTCTCCTTGATCTCCCAAGTCTTCCTCAGGGCTGGTGGATCGTTTTTGAGTTTGGTGTCTAGTAGTCACTTGAGAGGCCTTTTGTGGTGAAGGAATGATAGCATTGACCACTTCCTCACGATTGCTCTTGTACTGTGGCATTCTGGATAAGGCATCAGCTAAGAAGTTTTTTCCTCCAGGAATGTACTTTAAAGAGAAGTTGAAACAATTGAAATATTGTGCCCTGCTTGGGAGATAATTTCTGCAGGGTTCTAAGTGCCTCAAGGTTTTTATGGTCAGTCCACATTTCAAATGGTATCTTACTGCCCTCTAGAAAATGACACCAGGTTAGCAATGCTCATCGAATAGCAAATGCTTCCTTCTCTCATACAGCCCATCGCCGCTCTGTGTCTGTTATGCCTCCATCTGAGCCTGAATCTGAGGAGGAAATGGAGCTGGAACAGGACTGCATGGAGGCTGAGGGAGAGGTGTCTGTGGCTTCAAAGGACTGTGGGGTCTGAGGCAGGCCAGGGCCCTTCAGGATTGGAACAGGGGAGACAGAGTTCAGGCAATGAGCAAGGCCCACCTCTACCTGATCCTAGAGCATGGGGAGTGGAGAGAAGGAGGGAACAACTCAGGCAGGCTCAATTACTCGGGAGGAAAGCGTCCCACCCCACTCCACAAGGCATACCTGGGGATTGAGATTTAAAGAGATGCTGTGGGGTGAGGCGTTTGTCAGGAACAAACACTGATTCATTAGAGTGTTGTGTATTGTTGCTCTTGTTCTGTGCCTTCTGTTTGGAAACCTGGAAACCTTGACTATTGGACTTGCTGACCACGTTGATTGAATGTTTTAAGACTTCAGACTGTATTTCGGACTCTCTTTTTGAAAACTGCTCAGGCAAACTTGGATTCAAATGGACTCATTAGGTTTATGTTTTCTTCCTTATTATCTCTATGGCCTTGAGTACAATCTTATGCTAATCAGACTGTATTTAAACTGCTTTCAGCAAGAGTTGGCTGAAGGTGTGTGTGTGTGTGTGTGTGTGTGTGTGTGTGTGTTCTTTTGTTGGAGGCTTGCCAGCAAATGTGGGAGCATTTGGGGAAACTTTGCAGCAATTAAAGAACTGTTTACATTGCCAGCTGACTGCATTGCCTCTGTGCTGTGTCTGGGTCATCAAAGTATCAGTGAGTTTTTTTGGAGGTGTACATGCATGGTTGTAAGTCTCCCTTGCTGGTTTTTTTAAGAAGAACTGCACTTACTGCAACATCACTAGCATCTGCTTGGATGATAAACTGTTCCTCGGGGCTAGGGTATTTGAGGACTGGCTCTCCTGCGAACAACCTTTTAAGTTGTTCGAACAGTGCTTGGCATTCCATAGTCTATCTTAAAGGTTGACTGGAATGGGGTTTCTCTCTCCCCCACCCCTTTTGCCCGCTTAAACAGTTCAGTAATTGGTAAGGCTATTTTTGCAAAGGAGGGAATGAATTGCCAGTAAAAGTTAGCAAACCCCCAAAAGCTCTGTAGTTGCTTGCGAGTCTGAGGGGATTGCCACTCCAGAACAGCTTTGACTTTCTCTGGGTCCATCTCCACCTCTTTGTTTGAGATTCGATACCCTAAGTAGTCAAGGTGGATTTGGTGGAACTCACATTTCGATAATTTAATGCAAGGTTTTCCTTTAATAATTTTTTGAGAACTTTGCGAACCAATTTGTCACGTTCCTTTATCATTTCTGTAAAGATGAAGATGTCATCAAGGTAAACTAGGACCCCTTTGTGCAGCTGGTAATGTAACACCTCATTTATCAATTGCATAAATACAGCAGGAACCCCCTGGAGGCTAAATGGCATCAGATTTAATTGGAAACTCCCCAGTGGGCAATTAAAGGCAGTTTTCCATGCATCTCCCTTCTTAATTCTTACTCGGTAGTAAACTTCCCATACAGCTTAGTGAAAATTTTCTCCTTAGACAAGTGAGCTAACATGTCCTTCATAAGGGGGAGTGGATACATGTTTTCCATGCTGACAGCATTTAAGCCCTTGAAATCCATGCATAATCTCAATGGGCCATCTTTCGTCTCTTTGAATAGCATGGGGGCAGCCACGTGTGATTTAGCTGGCTGGATGAAGCCCCTAGCCACATTTTTGTCAATGTATTCTCTCAGTTCGTTCATCTCCCTGGGGGTCATGGAATACATTTTTGGCTTAGGGAGTTTCACTCCCAGAAAAATCTCTATTGTGCAGTCAGTGGCTCAGTGAGAGGGAAACATATCACATTCCTGAACACCTTGGCCAGATCTCAGTACTCCTGGTAACCACTCTGATGCAAGTTTTAAAGGTTCAGTTGGCTCATTTTCTGATTCAGTGGAGTAGTTTTCTTCTCCTGACCATTATGAATAGGAGGAAGAGGGCCATTCCTAGTTTCATGATTCTCACCCCATTTTCCCACCATATGATAGGGTCCCACTTATCAAGCCATGCCAGCCCCGTTTTGGGGATTATCAAAAACTGGATAATTTCCAGTTGCTGCCCCATTTCCAGTTGCACCGGTTCAGTTAGTTGCATTGCAGCTGATCCTCCAATTAAAGACCCATTGACCTGCTCAAACTTCACGGCCAGGGGCAATTGTTTGGCTCAAATCCATAGTTTAAGCACCGTTGGGAGACTGATTAGGCATCGGGTGCAGCCTGAATCTATTAGGATGGCTATTTGTGCCTGGGCCCCAGTTTTAGGTGGTATAAGTTGGGCGGGGATGGCAAAGGGAGGGAATGGCTTGACTTACCATCGAATCATTCTCGCCTTCATCATTGTTGCATAGGGGGCTGGTAGTTGATTGCATTTGATCAGAGTTCTCTCTCTCACCCGTAGGGGTAGGAGACTTGGACAGCTTGGCTCTGATGTACCCAACTCGACTTCTCTCAACCTTTCCATTGAGGCTTCCTTGAGGTAGTCATGGTGGTAGGAGTGCTCTTCAGCTGGGGAGCTGGTGCTAGACATTCATCAGCCTGATGTCCTTGTTGGCTGCACCTGAAGCACTTGATGGGGGTGGGGTAGTAGGAGTTCTGTGAGACCTGGCTACTGAATTTGATGCTTGACATTATGTGAACTGGTGCCTTTCCTGGCTTCTCCTTGGCTTTGATTCGGGAAGGCTGGGCTTCTTTTAGTGCTTAAGTTCAATGTCCAGTGTCACTGCCATATGATACCACTCATGGATTTGCTCAAGAATTCCCCTGTAGATGCATGTCTGAAACTGGTCATGGTCCAAGCCTTCCTTAAAGCAACTGATTAACAGTCACTGTCTTATTCTGCCTGCGACCTTTCAGAACTCTCAAACTCCTTTGCTGGTCAGCCCCTCTGCTTTAGGTCACATATCTTCACTTCAGCTTGCAAAGCCTGGGACTCATCTTCAAACTTAGTTCCAAAAAAAGATCCGTGTTCCCTAGTTTTGGTGTGTCCTCATCATGAAGACTGGTTATCCACTCTGCAGTCTCCCCTTCTAGGTTGGCTGCCACTGCATTCATAGCTATCTTGGTCCCCGTCAAACATGGTTCTAATTGGTGGTGGGTCCACAGAGGTGGAGGTGCCCAGGGTGCTGGACACAACCAGGGTGCTGGTACTGGGACTGTGGCTGAGGTTGAGCCCATTTCTGGAATCCTCCTAGATGCCCCACTGGACTTGCAACTCACTGTTGGTGCAGAGGGCTTTGCCTAGGACCTGGGTTTGATGCTGCTACTGGCATGGGAGATGGGGAAGCCACATGATGACTGGACTCAGGCTCTGATGGGCAAGGAGTGGTTGGGTCATCCTAGCCTCAGCCCCAGCTGAGACCTCATACCTCACAATCTGGGTCACTTCTCTGATTTCCATTCAGTTGAACTTCTCCTTCAGTCTTTTGACCAAGTGCCCATGGACTGCTGTCAGGTACTTCCATTCCCCTGATTCATCCCATCCCACTACCCTCTTTACTTTCCATTTCAGCATGAGACAAAGAGGGCTGTGAGAAGAGATTAATGGGAACTTAGCCTCGGCAGCTTTCCAGCTTGTGCTGGAAATCTTCCTCTGCTCAGTATAGATCCCCAATGGCTAGAACCTATTCCTGTCAAACTTGTCTGCACAGACCTTTGGCCGAACCCCCATCAGTGGAAATCTGTCCCCAAACTGGGCAGCCACCCGTGGCCCATCTGCAGATGTTGCACCAGTATTAGTACTCGCTTCCCATTTCTTCTCCATCCTGGAATCTTCCCTGAATCTTTACCATCCTCCCCAAAAAATTGGGTAGGTGGTCGGGGCTCAGGACCCTGGAGAGCGCTCTTTGATAGCTTTCTATCTCAGAGCAGGAAAATAATTTTGGAGAGTAGATTCAATGTCAAGTTTCCAATCAATGGGCCCAAACAAATCAGAACTCCGAGGCTTGAAGTTTCCTCAAAGAACATGTTTATTGGATACATAATATTGGCATGGTCAAAAGTGAAACCAACTTTAAAGTTTCCCCCTAGGAATTCAATGTAACTAAATATAATATTTCCCTCCCCCTACTACACTATTTATCATGCTATCCAGTGACGGCAATTGGCAGGCTTTATGACACTTCTCCTCTCCACCTTACAGCACCTGTGGGAATGACCTTGGTTCCCACAGGATCACTCTATGTTTAGTCTAGCATTCCTTTCAGTTTCTTCCCCCCCTTCCTCCCAACCTGTGTGGCAACTGAGAATGACAAAGATGGCTTCAACCAGGTTTGTTTCAGAAGTTGACACCCTTCCAACTCTGTTATTCTGTTATGGACCTGCTGTTTCTTAGCTATTATAAAGATTGGCACCTATCCCTACTGTTGTAAGAATGCAATAAAGGGTTCACCCTGTTTTTAAAACTAGATTTTCTTCTCAGGTGAAAACAGATATTCATGTTTAGTAATAAACTTAAAAAGAAAGCAAAGCTTCATTTTTATAAATATCTCTCCAATGATGAACAGGACTGGAAACAATTTAATCTGAAAGTAATCCACAGGGGTTTAGATTAAGAATCCCTAATACCACTGAACGTTTGGAACAAGGCTAAAGAGTGGGAAAGGGCAGTCTTTCCCAGGACCCAGGCCTGAAGAGAATGGGCAGTGCTAGCATCTCTTGGTTTCCTGGGGAAAATTTAAGCATGCCAATTGCAGCCTCTTCTCACTGGCTCCTGCTGCCTGCTAAAGATTTCCCAGGGAAGCTGCTTCATGCACTCATTTGAGAAAGGCATAAGGGCTTTTAGCTTCAGCCTTCTCCCACTTCAAGCATATTTGGAACTGAACCCAATAGCATATCTGGAACCGAAGCAATTAGAATCCTGTTGATATCAACTGGACAAAACTTGGATTAATAATCACTCAGCTTGTCAACAGGCCATTACATTTATAGCAGTGCATGTCAGTGCAATTCTCTCTCTCTCTCTCTCTCTCTGTCTCTCTCTCTCTCTGCCCTGCCCTGCCCTGCCCTGCGTTAGATGGGGATAGATTTTGTTTTGGTGAGAGAAAGATTACTTACCTATGAAAAATCACCTGGGATGAAGAACAATGAGTGTATTTTACATCTGAGTAAATATTTATATAACTGCAGTGTCAGTTTACGAATAATTGTGAAGAGCAAGACTACACTGGAATATGGTTTGGTTCACTTTGGCTAACCATATTGTATGAACTTAATACATCTTGATGTATTCAATAAACTGTAGTAAAACATTAAAGTATGATTTGCACCTGCTTTGCAAGGTTTCAGGAAATACATTTACCTACAAAAAGGTAACCATAAAATGAAGCAAGAATTAAAACTAAACTCCCTCTTCCCAGTGCTTTCCAGGTGTGTTGAAGGTTCTGTTCTGAAGTCCAACAGAGCTGGAAAATACTAGTTCATGTCCTAGACGTTGTAATGATTTTAAGTCTCTCTCTCTCTCTCTCTCTCTCTCTCTCTGTGTGTGTGTGTGTGTGTGAGTGAGTGAGAGAGAGAGAGCGGAGGCAAGAAAAGCTGTTTTATTGTCTCAGTATTTCACCCTGGAGCTTTGCAAAGCCTTTTGATTCAAGGCTGTTCCCAGGTCTTTTAGTTACATGAGTCTGAAAAACCCCCACAGAGGTCAAGTCTTTCAATTTGATATGCCCCTCCACTCTTTGCCTCCATCCTCAAACTCTGTTTGAAGTTTTTGTAACTCTTATCCTAAACTTTTCACATTGGGCTATAGTCTCTTTGTTGCTTTCAGGATATCCTAGCAGGCTTTTGACTTTCTGAGTTGAAGAATTGGGTGAGTCATGATAACCTTACCTCCCATTTTGAGCAATGTGGTGATGAACAGCCTATATGAAATCCTAAAAGAGAAAAACCTTGTATTGGATGGCATAGACTTGCAGCAGAAATCAAGCAAATAAGGACCACTTGTAAACTCATTTAGCAGTCTTCCCTCACTCCTTTGGCTACTTGGTAATCTGAATTTCTTTTTTTTCCTTCTTGTTTTATTCCCCAACCCTGTATCCTAAGGTTATTTAGCAGTGATAACTCTACTTAGGCAATAACCATTGTCACTTACACACAATGATGATATTAGGTTGACATGTGTTATGATTCAGGTAAGTGACCCTATTGATGTGTTTGGATGAACATGTGTAGGCTTAGCATGAAGAGGAAATTTAAAATATGAAAATAAGCCTCTTACTAACATCCAGATGTTCATTAGTTTTGTCTGCCATGAACAGTGGGAAGTGGGATATTAACCCAATTCAGCTTATAAAAAATACTTCTCGGCTTGAGAATCCTGAGTGTTTCAGACTGAGAAACTTTTAAAATGTATTTTTCTTTCAGGTCTTCATAATGAAAATCTTAAGGGTGGATCACGGAGGGATGTTGAGGTAGGACTTGAGTATGTCTGCCTCTGCCTTCTCAAGTCTATATACATTCAGCTGACTATATAAATAGGAACTCAACTTTTCCTCCACAAAAGCATGAGCTGATTGGCTTTGGAGACCCTGCCTGCTAACATTGTCCCTGGAATATTTACTGAAAATTCCATCCCGAATGATAAAAGTGGTGAAGAGATTGTAATATTAAGAAATCTATTCCAGGGTATGAATATGGATAATGACTTTGTGTCATTAACTAACCACTGCATTTGATTGAATAAGCCCCTGCAGTTTTCTTGGCAAGATATTTGGTTTATGGTTGCCTGCTTCCAATGGAGAAAGAGTAACTGGCCCAGGGTCACCCAGCTAGCTTTATGCCTCATGCAGTACTAGAACTCATGGCTTCCCAGTGTCCAGCTTAATGCCTTAACACTACATCAAACATTATAATCTAACCAGTCCCAGATTGTTTCTATCCATGTGCGCTGTATCTGATCAAGCTCCTGTGGAGGGCTATGATGTCATCCTAATACCTCTTTATACTAAAGCCAGCTCAAAAAACTGATACGTTGTTCTGAAGACTTCTCATTTTTTAGGACACTAAGGAAAATTTTAGGAATGATATTAATGCTTCCAAGTTAGTATTCCTATGTTCTTCAAAATCTATCTCAGAAAGAATGTAAGACTTCAAAGGACAAATATGCAACCTCAGGCATGATAAGTGACTTACTTAGGAAGGGTCAACACCTGGAGCTTCTTTTGTTTCCAAGGCACTTTTAGCTGTCCCTCACCCCCAAAATATAATTGCTGCTATGAGAGTTATACATTCTCTAGTAGTTATCCAGATTTGTGTAACCAAGACAGTGTAGCTCTACTGTATTAATGAAAGAAAAGCAGTACCCTTTGTGTTTATAAGCAAATCAAAAGTAAATTTTCTTTTTTAAAAAAATATTTTTTTATGTTTTCTGAATTTTTTTGCTTCATATTTTTTTTTTTACTTTTGTGACCTGTCCAGAATTGGTTGAAGTCAGTTGGGATCCAAATTGAATAAATAAAAATAATTTTAAAAATTACCATTGTATTGTGTTACAATTGCAAGCAAAGTAGGCAGAACTGGACAGACCGTACATATGTATGTATGTATGCATGTATGTATATATGTATGTATGTTATACCGTATTTTCCGGCATATATGATGACTTTTTAACCCATGAAAATCACCTCAAAAGTTGGGGGGTCATCTTATACGCCGAGTCGTCTTATACGCCGGAAAAATACCTCTCGGATCTTTTCTCTTTTCTGCTGGGCGGCGGGATCGCTGGGTGAATGGAGGTAGGCATGGCGACCCGTGGTAAAGCGGCTGACGGCGAACGGCGAACGGGTGATGGAGGGCAAACTCTCGTCAGCTTCTGGGGCGGCTACTGCAGCTGCCGCCATAGGACTGGCTATGCTAGCGCCTCCAATGCTGGCTGTCAGGTCACCGATGAGAGGAGGGGCAGGCAGTCCCCAGAGGCGCCCCGCTCGACCATAGGAAGGGAGAACCTTTGCTCCTGCCGAGGCACTGCCTGACTCACGCTGACCAGAAGAATTGCTTGCCCGGTCACGGAGTGCGGAACTGAGAGCAGCAGTGCACCAGGCGAGAGAGCTCAGAGAAAAGAAGGCGAGGCGCCCATTTGGTGGGGAAGGAGCAAAGCTGGGCAAATCACAGAGCAGGCAGAGCAGAGAAATGTTACAGGGGAAAAGGGGGCGGGGTTTAAAAGGCAAGGCGGGCAGGACGTGGAGACGTTCTGCAGTTAGAAGTAACGAAGGAGCCTCCGGGTGCTTTCTGGATCAGATTGTGCAAACTGAGCGTGCCGCTACAGTCCTCGTGTTTCCCAGGGTTGCCTGTCATGCCAGAGGTATTCCCTGTAGCCCCAGATTCTTTAGCTCCCCACTTTCCTTAATTCGGGTGAATTTTGTGCTCCATGGAGATACATTAATACGCAAATGCCGTTTGTTTAACCATGCAAAACTCGGGGGAAACCTTGGTATTTGGGAACAGAAAGGCTTAAGCCTTTTCATTTCTGTTTTATGCACGGGCTGGGAGGGTCACGAAGTTTACCTCTTTTATTTTAGCAACATCGTGGCACTTATAAAAAAGGGTACTAACAGTAAACGACTTGTTAATATGCAGATTGTGTGCCAGGAAGTAAAATATTGAGTTATTAGCCCAAACCCTATAATTTAACATGAAAAGTAGGGGGTCGTCTTATACGCTGGGTCGTCTTATATGCCGGAAAATATGGTAATTTGTCTTAACAACAGAAATTACCTACAGGATATGCTTTTGAGCCCCTCAGTGTCTAAGTAAAAGTGAACCTGTTTGTATCAAGTTCCCCTGGAATATTTCTTGGTAGCAATATGGGAAAAGTTTTGACATTGCTTTTTTCCAGGATGTTTCTTTAATTGGTCTAATACAGCCCTGGATTTTGCTTGCTTGTTTGTTTGTCCTTTCATTCCCTCTTTTCCTAAGCATTCTGGGAGAGGGGAATTAAATATCACAGCTTTTTTGATTCAGTAACCCTGGCCTAAAACCCATAACTGTCAGAAACCATTTATATCAAATTCATAAATGTATGTTTAAAACATTATCCTCCCCCATGGATTCTGCCATCTCCCGAGGAAGGAGGAGCGCATGTGGATTCAGCCTGCCTTAGGTTATTTCAAAGACCAAGGGAAACCTTTTGAACTGGGGGAACAAAAGAGAGGGTTAGAGAAGAAGGCATCTGGCCTGTGTCTTCATTTAATTCTGTAGAGGAAGAAGGCAATAACCATAAAGATTCAAAGTTCTTTTTTCCCATGAAAGGGATGAGATGAAGTAAAATGATGGGGGCTGACCAAATGGGGTTGAGGGAAGGGGGGGTTGAACTGGAAACCCTTTATAAAGTTTCAATTTGTAAAACAATACTAAGTCCTGTCTTGTATTTCCACAACCAAGCATGTCCTAGTAAAAATTCCTTTTGGAATAGAACTGACTCCAAGAGTTTTTGTTTTCCTAAGACGTGGATTGGGGTGGGTCCCGACAATACCTTAGAATACTGCAAATATGTGCTTCATAAATTACTGCCATTCTTAGGGTGTGTGGCTAATTTATAATGGAAACTATTTTTAAGAATGGATTTGACAATCTTAGACATCTTGCTTTTGTGGTCTAGTGGGCCAGCCACTCTCTCTTAACCCTGGGAAGGAGGCAATGGCTAAATCATTTCTGAAATCTTGCCAAGAAAACTCCAAGGACTTATCCAGGCAGTCACCAGGTATCAAAATTGTCTCAAAGATACGCATGCAAATCTTATTACATTTTATGAGTCCATAATTTTTAGTTTGTATTATTTTGTATGAGGTCCATCTATTATTAGATATTTAAAGTATGCAAGCTACTTGGTATTAGATGATAAAGCCAGATGTAAAACAAATGAATGACTCATTGTAATTCCCATTACTGCAGTATCATCCATTAGTTTTCTCCCACCGCACCTTGGCTAATTTTGAGTTTACAGAAATATAGCTTTGAATTAAACACCAACATGCAAAAAATATCAGTGTAGAACAAGTGAGTACGTGTCAAATATAGCTTACTATCATGGCTACATCCAAAAAGCCCTGGGAATTAGAGTTTGGAGTGGGTGCTGAGAATTCAGTTAGCAAGTCCTTGCCCACCCTCTTCTTAAACTTCTCTGTGGAAATAAGATAAGATTTTATAAGCCAGCTAAATTCAGTGTTAATCATAGGAGTAATCATTGCCTAATATATTCCATCTGTCACATTAACACATGCTATAAGTCTAAAGTATGTGTGTGCATATGCTTGTTTCTGTCACAAAAAAACTTTGGACTGATTATTCTGTGTTTTTTGCTGGAGGAATAAAAAAGAATGTCAAAAGGCTGAAGAAATGTTCCCATGATCAAATTGGAAAAGAAAGGAGATCCCGAAAGTTAGGCAGGAACATACAGTATTATAACTATATTTCCACTATATCAACTAGTTTATAATAAATAAACAATTTAGAAATAACTGGTTATTAATACATACTAATTAAACAGGCTTCAATTAAGGAATCCAAAATGGTTTTATTAAAAACTACACAAAACATGGCCCACTGAGTCTTCATTTTAGAGATATTTCCATACCTAAATAGAGATACAGAATGACCATGGGTGTGTAAAAAAGCAGCTTGAGTAGGAATGACTCCTGACTTCCTGCTGGCTTTCCCACTGAATTTCCTTGAGGGAGGATGGCAGGGAGCACTGGAAATGTCTGACTGTGGCTGACTTGGCAGTGTTGACAGTATGGTAGCACTGAAGCTGCTACAACTTCCCCAAATTTCAATTCAGTGGGAGTCATGGATCCCAGATTTTGAATACATTATTTAATTTAGCATAACTGAGGTGTATGTAGGAGTTGACCAGGCTGAGCCCAAGAAAGGGGTTAAATGCATCATCAGTCATGAGTATCTTTGTGCCCATAAGAAATCTAAATCCAGCCGACCTTGAATTCCTTCTACCAATTTCCTTTGGCCATTAGTAATTCAGATTCTTATAGCGAGCTTCAGCTAGCAATAAATCTTTAAAGCCATTTCAACTGCATGGATCTCCTGATTTCCCTGGCACTTGACAGAACATTGATTCAAAAATTGTTGCCCTATCCTGCATTGTTTTGCCCAGTTGAAGGTTACAGTCAAACAGATACAAGTCTCTAGATAGATGATGTTAGATGCATTTAATTTCTTAAAAACTGGGGTTAAATGCATGCTAGATAATAATATTGTCAGATAGATTCATCACAGTCTGGACAGTTATCACCAAGAATGCTTATTAATGGTGCCTCCTCAAGCTGGAAGAATCTGTAGTGGTGGAGAGATTATTTTTGGTCTACATATGTTTTGAGATTTTTTTATAAGTGACTCAGGCACAATTCAACAGGGATTATTTCCATATGTGTTGATCACACAAAAGTGGGAGAGACTAGCACTTTGGAAGACAGTTGGTAGATCTTTAAGAATGATCTTGAAGAAAGAACAGGGGTTAAAACTAATAAAATGGTAGCAATATACCTGGAAAGGATTTTGGGACTGCCTTATTTTAAAAGGATGGGCAGAGATAATTGCAGAAAGGAGTCCCTGTGGATGTTACTCTGCTAGTCATTGCTGATTCAAAGGGGGCAGTGCTCATCTCTATTTCAAGGCCATTGAGCCAGCGCTGTCCAAAGAAATTTCTGTCATAATGTGGCCAGCATAACATCATGGAGCACTGCTATTTTCCCACTGGAGTGATACCTGTTTATCTACTTGCATTTGCATGCTTTTGATCTGCTAGGTTGGCAGGAGCTAGGGCGAGGATGGGAGCACACTCCATTGCATGCTGCTTGGGTCTCAAACCTGGGCTGTTAGCTTTCCACAACAAGCCCAGCATCTCAACCCCTGAGCCGCTGCGCTGCCCTTTTGCAGAAAGGCAATCCCATAAATAATGAGAGCTATATAGATGATACCAGCACCTTGAATTGCACCTGGAAGACTACCAATAACCATTGTAGTTTGCATAACTGGAGTATTACACAAGCATACTGAGGCAGATCCATAATTCCTGGCAAGACTGCATTTTGGATGAGTTGTAGCTTCCAGAGTAATCTTTAAGAGCAGTTCCGAGTAGAACATATAACAGTTTTGAAGACAAGAGTTGATAAAGGCATGAGTTATCATGAGCAAAGTCTGCTAGTTAACATTAAACAGTGGTTGCCGTAAAAAGATTCAAGTGGTGGCCTAAGAAGATTAACAAAAAGATTCAGAAAATAAAATGTACACCATATTCCTTAATTTTCATTCCCAAACCTTGCTAAATGTTTGGAAGAGGATGAATCAGAACTCTCACCTTTGAGCTGATGAAAGCACCATGCAGTCAACTAGACTGCAAAACAAGGAAACCCATCAGTGCAGAGATGGGCCAAGTTTTTATTAGTTGAGGAGCAGTTACAGGACGATGGGTGTCGGGGTGAGGTAAGATTTCTGCCCAGTGGGAAACTGCCGGCTTCCGAGCCTTACATATTTAAGGTGTCTTTTCCTACTGTGGTACAACAGACCTTTGTGGTGCCTAGAACAACAGATCTTACGGGAATGCAGTGGCCTGTTGCTGCCCTGTGTGAAAATACCAGCATCACTGCACAAGAAAAATGTGCCCACATGTAAGCAGATTTAATAGCCTTCTCGAGAAAAATGAGGGAAATCATTTCATTCCATATACACAAATTATAATCATCTCTACTTGTTCCAATGAGGCATTTTAAAATAAAAATTTCTAATGCAGAATAGCATCTGTTCCTAATGCAGCCATAAAGCATCAGCATTCTTTGATTTTTTTTCTGGGGCAAATATCTCTGCTATTATTCCCTTTAAAAGGTTTCATGTGAACTGGCCAACCAGTGATCGAAGTCAGTTTGTTTATTTAAAGATACTGAAAATATAAAATTGTTTATTGTTGCCTGTGCGTATGTATGTGTATGTGAACACACACACACACACACACACACACACACACACACACACACACACACTCCCTGAGGCTCTGCTAAGGTCATTTTGGAGAGTCACTGACCCTTGTGCACTTATAAAAATTTCCCCATGCCTTTCACTGAGTGTTGGAGACACTGGATAAACAAAGGGAAACCTTCCCAGCTCAGACACAACAGCAAAGGTCAAGCTCCAGCATTTCCATCACAAGAAAAATCTTCTTCAATCAGTTTTGCTGCTCATCACTGTATTACTAAATTAAAATTAGATAAGGAATCAATTGTTAATCATGCCAAGGAAAATTTTAAAAATAGCTCAAAGGCAAAAAGAAAAAAAAAGGAGGGGCCAGGAAGCTTCTAGCACAGGGGTCTTCGATCTTGGCCCTTTTATGACTTGTGGACTTCAACTCCCAGAATTCCTCAACCAGGCCTGGCTGAGGAATTCTGGGAGTTGAAGTCCACAAGTCATAAAAGGGCCAAGATCGAAGACCCCCTGTTCTAGGAGGACATTAATGATAGGGCTTTGAAAGGACAGGTAGCAGTAATCAGCTCCTTTGTCAAGTTCACTTGATCTCCCATTACTCCCATTAAAGTCCTCTTCCAGTATTGAGAGAGAATAAAGAAGGGTACCAAGAAGAGAACAAGAAACCTGGCCTTACATTACTTGTGTCAAAATTTCCTTTCCCAAAAGCATCTGCATCCCAAGGTGACTTCAACAGTGAAAAAACGAGACACTCAAAAAGCCAGACCCTATTGGATTTTAAGGCTATGCTTGTCAGATGGAGGACATGAGCATAAGAAGGAATTTGTCCTCCTTTTGCCAGACATCTGGTAACTCTAGGTGTGCCCCAACCCAAAAATGTGGGACCCAATTAAATATTTCAGAACAAAGCATACTTCAACATAAACAAATTCAGAGGTGATCTATTTTGAGCTGAGGGGCCAATCTGAAGCAGAATTCATGCCTGTGATTGATTAAGAGTGTGTGGGTTGGGGTGGGGGGTGGGGGAAATCAAAGCCAGCTTTTATTTTATTTTCATACAAATAATGGGTGTCCCATCCCATCCCATCCCATCCTATCCATTTGGCAGGAACATTAAGAATTACAACAGGGAATCAGCTCTGCCAAATATCCGAAAAACATGATTTCAAGTTTCTAATTTTAGGCACCTTGAAATTTTCTGTTTCTTTTTGTTTTTTAAAAGTACCAATCATAGAGAAGAATACTACTCCTAAAAATCCTACTAAATTTCAGTCTGATAGGTTCAGGGGGAGGGTAGGCAGGCAATGGGAGGAGTTACAAATTGGGCATAAGGTTGGTGAATAGCTAGCAAGAAGGATAGCCCAGCCTTTCTGCCCGCCCCCACCTCCATTCAAAGTCTATAGTAAGAAGACCTGGCGTTTCACCCTTTGGAAGGAGCTGTGGCTGTTCAGAATAAACTACTAGTGCATTACAATAAGCAGCCAGCAACATCCTTTTAATGCAGCTCAATTTATTGCAGACAAATATCCATCTAAAACATAAAACCTCTTGTTTTTGTTTTGGAGTGTTTTTGCAACATGAGTCATACAAACGTTTATATATAGTGACCTTGTACATTGTCTGCTTCTTTCTTTCTCTTGGCTGTCAACAGGCAAAACCATCTAGCTTTAAGTTAATTAATTAATTTAATTCATTTCCGACAATTGGCTACAATCCAGTCCCTCCAAAGCTACGATCGCTGTAATCTGAAGATCGCATGACTCATCATTCATTTCTATGGCAAAATCTGGAAAGTCCATAGTTGTCAATTCTATGTTGTTATTAGCACATGTTCTTGAAAGTAAAGATTTGTAGGGTAGAATATTGTGATTTTTTTAAAAAAACCCCAGTTTTTCTGATGTTAGAAAAAGAAATTTCATATACATATTTGCCTAGATATATTTTTTGCAATTTTTCTCTGTCATTTTTGTCATGGATGCCAAGAAAGTTGAAGAGTTAGTGTATCCTCCTCTCCCTCCCCCTTCCTGCCAGCATGTCTTCTCCTTTCCAATTGTCTCTATCCTCTTTTGCCTGTTTGGATAACTTGTAATCTTAGGCACCACAGTTTCAGTCTTTCTAAATGATATGCAAACCATAATTAAACATGATTAATTAAATAAGCCACAAGTAGCATGGTTTCGCACATCACATTAAACCATAGATCATTATTTGCAAACCATAAAGGCTGGATTTCTATCATTTTCTATGACACAAATAAATCAGGTTTTAGTGTGAGCAGTATCCAGACCCAACCCAATGGATATAGGTCTACAGCCTTACTTTCCTGATATGTGAAGGATGAAAGGTGAATTAATCTATGCCGATTTGACCGCGGGAGAGCAAGGAAACTGTGTTATGGGTAATAGGCATGGAAATCAATATTGGGAGGCTGCTATGTATAGCAGGCCAGATGAACTCCTGAATGGTGTTCATCTATGATCAAGGGGAGAGTATTTTTCTCTCTCTAATAGTATCTTCTTACTGAAGATGTTTTCTTTGTGCTAATCCACAAGGATGACTCTCTTGAGAATGCTGCAGTCTCCCACGCATTAAACCATAGATCATTATTTGCAAACCATAAAGGCTGGATTTCTATCATTTTCTATGACACAAATAAATCAGGTTTTAGTGTGAGCAGTATCCAGACCCAACCCAATGGATATAGGTCTACAGCCTTACTTTCCTGATATGTGAAGGATGAAAGGTGAATTAATCTATGCCGATTTGACCGCGGGAGAGCAAGGAAACTGTGTTATGGGTAATAGGCATGGAAATCAATATTGGGAGGCTGCTATGTATAGCAGGCCAGATGAACTCCTGAATGGTGTTCATCTATGATCAAGGGGAGAGTATTTTTCTCTCTCTAATAGTATCTTCTTACTGAAGATGTTTTCTTTGTGCTAATCCACAAGGATGACTCTCTTGAGAATGCTGCAGTCTCCCACGCTTCTTAGGAGATTTTATCAAGCCATCAAGAAAAATATATTACACTGAGAGCAGCTAAAGCATTGAGTTGTTTGCATTACCATAGCTCAAATCTTATGTGGATGAGAGAGTAATTTAATATTTGCATTTGTATACCGCCCTTTCCCTGAGGACTCAGGGCGGTTTACAGGGAATTAAAATTGAAACATACAAAAGTTAAAACCAATTAAAAAAGCATTAAATTCACCCTGTAGATTAAAACCCCAGTTAAAATTTTCTCCTCAGCCTGGGCCCGAGAGCTCAAAGAGCCAGGTCTTCAGGCCCCGGCGGAATGATCGGAGGTCGGGAGCAGTCCTCAGCTCTACCGGCAGCTGGTTCCAGAGGGCAGGCGCTCCCACCGAGAAGGCCCTATCCCTGGGTGTCACCCGCCGGCAATCTCTCACCGGCGGAACCCTGAGCAGACCCTCCCTGTGGGAGCGCACTGGGCGAAGGGCGTTTGATGAGTAGATTTCTTAAAATGTCTAGGGCTATTATTACCCGTTGCCCTGACCCAGGGCTGTTTGATCTCAATGGCCTTATCTTTAAATGTAACTGTGCAGCTGCAAGACAGAATCTCACATACTCTTAAAGCTGCTTGCAAAATAAAAAGTAGAACAAAAACTGGTTGGGTTACACAGAAACTCAGAAAGTTGAAATAAATGAATCAAAGGCAGAATACCTGAAAATGTCAGTTTCTGCTTTTCCCCCCCAGTTATATTCTGATCTGAGTTATGATTTGACATTCTGCACCTCTGCTCTGTTTCCCATAATGAAATTTTATGGCCTAGCAATATTTATTCTTGTGTTTTGCCTCCCTCCCTTTTGGACAAGTCTTTATGTGAAAATTAGCTCAAACAACATTGCACACACATAGAAAAAGGTATAAGGATGAATTCTTCAGAATTATTCCTTCACCAATATATTATAACAATCAGAGACTGAGAAAAAGAAACACCCAACCACCTCAAAAATTTACTTTCAGCCATAACCAGTGGTGGGATTCAAATATGTGAACAACCGGTTCTCTGTGTGGATGCCTCTTCCGGAACTCCATTCTGGGCCTGGGCAACAAAAAATTAGCTACCGGTTCTGCCGAAATGGTACAAACCGGCTGAATTCCACCACTGGCCATAACATTTGAAGTTCAAAATCATGTTAAGGAGGGAAACCATCAACTGAATTGGTAGTTGGTGAAAGGTTCTATGGAACTTAAGGTACCTTTAACCATTCAGAGAGAAGAAAATAGCTAGCCATTGTCAATCTACTATGATAATCATGCCATGAATGGGGCTCACAGGCTTCTAGCATGGCAATAAGCAAAAATAAAGAAACTGACTTTACATGGATAAACTAGAGAGAATCATTGACTGATACAGTAGATAAAAAATAAATTGTGCAATATTTCCCAGTAAGTTTAAAAATGTTCTTCTTCAAATGTTGAAAATTCTATTCTCCTGGTTGTGGGGAGTGTGGGGGGGGGGGAAACCATTGCAGTACTAAATTCACTAGGGCACAAAAATGTTTGTTGATCCTTTTAAAAAATCCAAAATTCATAGCTGGATAATAACTGTGTTAGGACCAATTTAAATGGCAAAACAGGGATGCAAAAGCTTTTAAATTCTTTAGAAAATAAATCCTGGACTCAACAGGGAACATCTACACCAGTGGTCTTCAAACTTGGCCCTTTTATGGCTTGTGGACTTCAACTCCCAGAATTCCTCAGCCAGGAATTCCGGGAGTTGAAGTCCACAAGTCATAAAAGGGCCAAGTTTGAAGACCCCTGATCTACAAATTGTTTTTTTTAAAAAGACTATTTTAAGTATTTTTCTTTTTCACCTACTCTTGCATGCAATCTATACCATCCATAAACTAAATAGATGCATTGGGTTAACATTGGGTTAGGCATAAGCTGATTAACTTACTAATGAAAATGTTCAGGTTAATTAGAAATAAATAATCAGTGTTTAGTTCTGAGACAAAAATAGACATATTCTCATCTTATTTCACTATATTTCACTGTATTTGATGCTTACTTCGAGAACTTACTGGTTCTCGAAACTGCAGATTTTCAAATATATTGGCTTACGATTCCCATTATCCTACTTTTTTACTAATCAGGACAATGAATCTTATAAACCAAGGCATCCAGAAGGCATCAGGTTGGGGTAGACTGGTATAAAAAGAAAAGATAGATTTACTTGTTTGAGTTTTTTGCTTTGGGTAACTGTCTGTTTCTGTTTAATATCTACATCAAGCTACTAGGTGAGGCCATCTATTGCTATGGGGTGAGGTATTATCTCTACCTATAGTAAATTAATAGCAATAGCACTTAGACTTATATACTGCTTCATGCAGTCATGGTCAGGCAAAATTGCTTTCATGCAATTTTGAGTTTTGCTCCAGTAGTGCCTGTTGCTTGATAGGAAAACCTCTGATCACTTCCTGAATGGATTACTCTAATGCACTTTCCATGGGGCTTCCCTTGAAAAGCATCTGGAAATTGCAGCTGGTGGAAAATATGGTGGTATGGGCAGTTATGTGCATTCAGTTCAAGGTGTTGGTGATGACTTTTAAAGCCCTTCCTGCAATGAGTCATTTGAGGGACAACTGTGGCGCACACTCTTTGGAACATCATTCCTCTCCCTCCCCAAGGTTAGATTTTCCCCTTTATGATTCATTGGCCTTTTGGAAGACCCTGAAGACATGGCTTTGCCACTGGGTCTGTTGGAGGTATGGAGCCTCTGTATTTTTCGTAAAGCTGATAGACTGTATTGTTCGTAAGCTAATAGATTGCACTCTCTTGCAGGCAAAGTTTCATGGTTTTCATGGGTTTGTAATGAATTTGTTATTGTTCTTCTGCTTATACATTTTTATTTGTATTATATTATCTTTATAGGTAGGTGTAGAATAGGTATTTTCTTTCTGTCGATAGACAGCAATTTGTGGATCAGCAGAAGCTGGACAGAAGGAAACAGCTACATGGTGGGAAGGAGGAATTAAAATAATTGTTTTTCACCCTATTTTACTAACAGAATTTCTGCTGCATTGAACAGATTTCCACAAGCAGGGAGACCTTAACTGTACAATTTTACCTTAAATATATCTAAAAGCTGACATTTTGGGAAAAGATCTTCCCACCCTAGGCCAAAGTCTCAAATGCCAAAGAAATACTTAGAACAATCAAGAAACTAATCTGAGATTCTTTTCCTTTCTTCCCTCTGAAAATAACTGTTAAATCTGTGTTTGAAGCACATTTTCATTTTATGTTGTCTGGCTTTCAGGTTGATAGATATCAGTGCATAGTGACAACATGGCCACAAAGGAGAAACATATGTGATCTTGGCACACATCCAGAAGGCAGTCTGACTGACCCTCTTCTATTAACCGAGCTAGACTTTAGAGGGAGGCTAGGCACACCTTTTAATTTAATACTGTTTCATTTGATTACTCAAGGCAAAAAAGGATTTGAGGACTGAGTATTTCTCAGGGCTAGGACAGCTGGAGTTTTTTTTACTAGGCCAGTAAAAATAATGTTCACTAAAGGTTTAATATGCATGCTGAAGGGACTCTAAAATGTTTGGACTTTGTAAAATTAAATTCCCAAACCCTGTGAAAAATAGGGATTGAAGAAACTGAGCATCCTTAGAAGAACCGATAGCCCTATAAATAAATTTGAGTGGGAATAGTCTGGAAGCCGTATTTTGGGATTATAATTTTATGAAAATATCCTTTGCTATTGAGAAAGGTCTTCGATAGAGTAGCAAAGATTTGTATCAATGTCTTTCCAGTCCTAGGCTAATTCTATGAGCAATGCTATGCTATCTTTCAGAATATTTGCAAAGGACATACTGATCTTACTTAAAACACAGGGCTAATCTTTTCAGACATGCATAGCCTTAGATGCGTCATCATTTTGCAACAAAGCTTCAAGTTCAGGTGATGAGTGTAAATAATATAATCAGATCTTTGCCATTTTGTTTAATTTATTCATAAACAGCCCTATCCAACAAAATAAAATTTAATGTAGAGAAAAGTAAGGTTTTACACTTAGGCAGGAAAAACAAACGTATAAGTACAGATTAACTAGAACTTGGCTCAAAAGCAGTATACTATGAGAGGGATCTTGGAGTCCTAATGGACAATTATTTAAATGTGAGGCAGCAGTGTGTGGCAGCAGCCAAAAAAGCTAATGCAATCCTAGGTTGCATAAACAGAAGGATAGAGTCAAGATCATGTGAAGTATTAATATCGCTTTATAAAACTTTAGTAAGACCACACCTGGAATACTACATCCAGTTTTGGTCACCGCATTAAAAATACAATATGGACGCTTTAGAAATAGTGTAGAGAAGAACAACTAAGATGAATAAGGGCCTGGAGACTAAAACATATGAAGAACAGTTACAGGAATTGCATTTGTCTAGTCTAGTGAAAAGAAAGACTAGGGGTGACATGATAGCAGTGTTCCAATATTTGAGGGGCTGTCACAAAGAAGAAGGGGTCAACTTATTTTACAAAGCACCAGAGGCAAGACAAGAAACATCAGATGGAAACTAATCAAGGAGAGAAGCAACCTAGCACTAAGAAATTTCCTAAGAGTGAGAACAATTAATCAGTGGAATGGTTTGCATTCAGAAGTTGTGGATGTTTCATTACTGGAGACATTCATTCATTCATTCATTCATTCATTCATTCATTCATTCATTCATTCATTCATTCATTCAATTTAGAAAATTTATATTGCTGCCTATTCGCACATGGTGACACAACACTGCTTACAGGGCATAAAAGCACAATATAAATGAAATAAAAATAATAAAGATAATAAATTCCCCCCAGCACAGTGACAACACACATCCATACCAGCCATTTAATGGGCTGCATCCCACTCTGGGTTCCCCAGGCCTGCTGACAGAACATCTTCAGGATCTTCCAAAACAGAGTTAGAGTGGGGGTGAGTATAATTTCCAGAGGGATGATGTTCCAGAGGGAGGGAGCCACCATGGAGAAGGCCCTTTTTCTGGGTCCCACCCAGAGGTGGGATTCAGCCAGTTTGCACCGGTTCAGTAGAACCAGTAGCTATTTTTTTTGTTGACTTCAGTGAACTTGCTGACGCCCTAGCCTTTTTCTTTTTTTGCAAGGCCCAGAACAGGTTGCTGGAAGTGCATTGGCGCCACTTCCAGAAGTCCATTCTGAGCCGGGGAGGCCTCCCAGGCCCAGAATGGACCGCCGGAAGTGTGTGGATGCCACTTTCGGAAGTCCATTCTGAGCTGGGGAGGCCTCCCCTAAGTGTCCAATTCTCAGTAATTAAAAAAACAAAAATACGTTAAACATACCAACATGAATAATAGAATTATGCTCAAACAAGTGCTAGAAATGCAAAATTTATTTTTTTTGAGAAATCTGTACACACACACACACACATTCTCTTTCTTTCTCTCTCTCCCCCACACACTGACACAAGAACACACAGACTTTTAAAGCAAAGTTTAAAGCCCAAATGGGATAGTCAAAGATTATGCAGCATTTTTTGTACAGAGATGGATCCAAGTCTAAACTTTTAGCTTTCTGTAATATGTAGAAATAATACTATTATAGGTTTTCCATGCAAAGATTGATTCCTTTTAGAATGTACCTAAATTAATGGCCATCACCCACATCTTTGTGGCAGTGCATTCTTGAAGTTAGTTATGCACTGCATTGTGCTTTCTTTTGTTAAATGCTAAGCCTACTGTCCAGAAGCTCCTTTGGGCCACTCTGTATGTTCTAATAGCTATTATGAGGTAGGAAGAAAAATTTCCCTTGCTCTACTCTGCCCATTCATCTCAGGAAAGCTTGTGGATTTACATAGTGTTTAATTAATGGTTTGTTATAATCTCTGTCTTTAAAAGCCCAGTCCATTTGGTGAAGGAAAAGATTAGATGGATGGAAACTTAATGACATGACAGTAATAAAAAAGAAAAGGGGATGAAAAAAAAAGCTCTTGAACCCTTGAACTCCATGGACATTCTGAAAGCATAAACTGCTTTAGAAGAAGCCCTCTGTGTTTCAAGCAGGAGAATATATTGCAAGATGACATCATGCTAAATTTGAACCTTCATCCTGAGTGTCTTTCTACAGGCCAGCAGTAAGAGAGGCAGCACAATAGATTTCTTCTCCGTTGGGTGCTCAGGCAGAAAGGCAGTTCGCCCTCCACCTCTTCATAAAAACCTCGGCAGAAAGCAATTGCTTCATTGCACACCAGTAGCATATAAATGAGTTTGGCTTCTTCATTTCTTATTTGGGTAATAAAAAGTCAGCCTGGCCATCCCTTTTTGAGCATTCAAGGATGATAATGTTTACGAGCAATTAAAATCCACATCTGAAATTAAGTGTCTTCCCTGAGAGAAAAAAGACAAGAGGTTTTTAAAAATTAGATAATAACATCAGAACAAAAACCTCTTTTTTAAAAAAAATATTACTCTCTTCATGTCATTCACATTAATATTACTTTAGGTTATTCATACATTTTACATTCACATGCTGGCTGTTTTCAAACTGTGGCCAGAGACCCACAACTTTTTTGGAACCTTTTTGTGTGTGGTGGTGGTGGTGTCATCCAAAGATGCTAAACCACAATCTAGGTAATTCTGCACGAGTAACTTATTTCTCTGTCAGAGCTATCTGTACATCAAAAACATCTGCAATCTAGCTAAGTGGCATAGCAGCACATCCTTTGTGCATGGAAAGTTCCACGTGTAAATATCTGCATCCCTATCTGCGGTAGCTGGTTCCAGAAGAAATCTGCTGAAAGCTTTGAGGAGCTTCAGCTAGTTAAGAGAGATGCCAATAAAACTGATTGGAATGGAAACTGAGGGTAACTAACATGTGTTCTTGGGTCTACCTTTATATTTGTAGAAATGTCATGGTGGCATTAGCCTTTGAAATGCTAAAAAGCTTGATATTCGTGTACTAGATGTATGTTGCCTTCTTCTCTATGTTCTTCAATTATGGAAGAGGTTTGGCTCTGGTAAAATCAGTGCAAGTACAAAAATGTGGGTGTCTTTGTAGCAGCAATGGCTTAATGGAATTCACTTGATTGATTGTTCTTTTCCAGCAATTGATGGAATTAGTTTTTCACTGGTTATGTTGGCCAAGGAATGCTATTTCTCTTTCCGCCATATTTAATTTGCAAATGTAGAAATGTCTGCACATTTTAAAAATATATTCTCCGGAATGTGCCAAAGAAAACATAAAACACTGCTTGACTTGCCTAACTCTGGAAGGGTGGATTTTCTATATCAAAATGAAGCTACTTCTGACTTAAGAATTAATTTAAAAGCAAATGTAGTTCAGTAAATTTCACTAACACTTCTGAATCATGTGCACGCTTACCTCCTGATAGAATGATGACTTCTTACCAAAAGGGCTTTTCTTTGCTATGATAGCTTTCCCTTTATAATATGATGTCATCACATTGAATAGCCCTGCATGAGTTTCTGATGAAAAGCACAAGTAATTCTCTTCATGTTTCTAATACATGAACCATTCCATTCATCTCTCTGATAGCTGGGAAGAAGGAGGGGCTGAGTGCTACAAGCAAAGGTAGTCATTGTATAGTTAGTGTTATATTAGCAAAGGCATAATTTGGGCTTTTGATATGCACAATATTTGGAGACTAATGAAATAATTATCTATCTCTTTCCAGGCTTTGGAAGAAGCCACATAATGAACAGATGGAAATATTCAGATGGAAATATTCATACATATATGAGCTTCCAGAATGCCAAAGCAGGTGAGGGTTGTGGTTCCTAATGAAAAAACAATGGAAGGTATGTATAAAAGCACAATGCCTGCGTCAGTTTTGTGGGATTCTCTTTTTTCTTAGCTTTGTTTCTTGACAGATTGATTTTTTTAGTGAATTATAATTAACTTTAATGAAAATAACATTATAAAAGAAGGAAAACATGCCAAAAATGAAACAAACTCACGTAGGACATATATTCAAATACTGACATAAATACCTACATAAAATTGTAGAATACAGAAAACATTTCATTGTATGAAGTCATACTTTGTTTAATCACCCATAACTTATTGATTTTAATAACTTATTATTTGTAAATTGCTAGTAACATCTATTCTGCAGCTTAATGAATAGTTGGAGCCACATGTTTGTCTTTCTAATGCTAAACAATAAGTCTTTTGACATTAAGAAAAGTATAGAAAATCTAGTTTCTTTGTCCAGATGTCAGCACCCATGTGATAGGAATACTCCTCAAAAGAATATGAACATCTGATAATATTAAACCTCAAAACCGAGCTAATGCATTTAATAGCATCTTTCCCAAATGGAACAATTGTTGGACATTGTAGAAACATATATTTAAATAAACGATTGATTTCACTGTATATTCAGCTACATAATCATCTATTCAGATTTTTTTTTCTACAGAAATGCAATGAAGTCATTTCTGAAATAGAATTTCATGTTGAAAAAAGATGTAATCCAAAATCCATTGAGGTTTTTGGCATTTTTAACATCTATTTTTTTTATTAAAAAAAATTACGTAAAACGTGCAAACCAAAACAGCAAAAGGGAGAAAGGAAAACAATGCGTACATAAATGATGGTTATAAAAATACTTTTAAAAACTAAAAGAAAGACAAAAAAAAGAAATAAAATGGGTAGCTTCCTTTTCTTTTTCTCCCCTCCATCCCCCACCCATCAGCTAATTGCTATTTGAATATTTTTATACTATACTTGTCGATCAGAAGGTCGGCAGTTTGGTGGGTCGAATCCCGAGTGCCACGTAACAGAGTGAGCACCTGTTACTCGTCCCAGCTTCTGCCAACCTAGCAGTTCGAAAGCACATAAAAATGCAAGTAGAAAAATTGGGACCGCTACGGTGGGAAGGTAACAGCGTTCCGTGTGCCTTTGGCGTCTAGTCATGCCGGCCACATGACCACGGAGACGTCCTCGGACAAGCGCTGGCTCTTCGGCTTTGAAATGGAGATGAGCACTGGCCCCTAGAATTGGAAACGACTAGCATGCATGTGCGGGGGAACCTTTACCTTTTACCTTTTTATACTATACTTAGAACAGAGATCCACAACCTCCTGGTCAGTGGACTGGTACTGGTACACAGTGTGCCAGAAATTGGTCTACTTTGTGTAAACAAGTGAAATGCCATCTGCAGGATGCAGGCAGCACACAAAAGCAAGCTGCCTATGTTCCGTGGAAAAATCTCTCTCCACAGAACTGGTCCCTGGTGCCCAAAAGGTTGGGGGTCGCTGACCTACAACATTGCAAAACATCTAACTACCTTATTAGCTCCTCTAGTTGGAAACACCATCCATCACATCAACAATTTACAGGACTTCACCAGCAAGGTTTAGAAAATAGAACAGGACCTGGATGAGTCTATGGTTTCCTATGATGCGACTTTCCTCTTCACCTGCATTCCAACAACTGAAGCTATCATAGTAGTGAAAAAATGACTGCTACAAGACAGCAGCTTAGGTGACAGAGTCAACAGCAGCCCAGACCACATATGTGCCATGCTAGGCCTCTGCCTGACCACTATTTTAAATACAATGAGGGTTTCTACAGACAAAAACATGGCTGCACCATGGGTTCACCTGTGTCCCCCATTCTGGCCAATCTCTACAGGGAAGAGATAGAAACCAAAGCCCTAAACTCCTTCACAGGAATTCTGCCCACTCACTGGTATAGGTATGTGGACGATACTTGGATCAAGATCAAAACACAGGAATTGGAAGCTGGAAGATGTTAAGGAAAATAGTCTAGCCTCCCTGGACTGTGCAGTACACATTAAGGAAGACAGAAGCCTTAACCCTGAAGTTTACAGAAAACCCATACACAGAGATCAATATTTTCATTTTGATTCTCACCCCGCTCCCCTCTGGAGCACAAAATGGGAATTATCAGAACCCTGAAGGCCTGCAGACTAGCAAAGATGGGAAAGGGAAAAACCAAAACAAAACTAAAACACATCAAGAAAGCCCTCAGAACATGTGGCTACCTCAAGTGGGCCTTCATCAAATCCCCAAAAAGATCCACCAGGAGCTCCTCCATAACAGACAAAGAAGAGAACAATAAACAAAGCAATGTTGTCGTTCCATACATTGCAGGAATATCTGAAAAGCTCAGGAGGATCTTCAGCTAACACAATGTATGTGCACACCTTAAATCCTAGACTAGGCAGAAGTTTGTCCACCCTTCGTCACAAATTGAGCAATGTGGTATATGCAGTACATTGTAGTGAGCCATGTGCAGATCTGTACATTGGGCAAACAAAACAACCGCATGGCAGAACATAGGAGAACAAACCCATCAGGACAATATTCAGCACACTCCATCTGCATTTAAAAGATAAAGGCCATTCTTTTGAAGACAGCAGAGTCCACATTTTGGACAGAGAGGGCAGCTAGTTTGAAAGAGGGGTCAAAGAGGCCATCTATGTCAAAACTGAACATCCCTCTCTCAACAGAGGAGGAAGGATATGACATCATCTATCTCCAGTCTACAACACAGTCCTTTCAGCAGTTCCAAGAAGGCTCCACATCCATTTGCACTATTCAGGTGACCCTGAAGACATAGATAAACCTCCAAGGGGCCTCAATTACTCTCTAAAAGAATGCAAATGACCAGCTGTTTGCAAGGAATATAAATCCTTCCATTCTTCACCATCCAGTCAGAGCTGAAGAAATGTCTTGGATGAGAAGTGAAATGTCTTCAAAGAAAAACCAATTTTGCTCACCATACTGCCAAAAAGATGTTGAGACCTTGGAAAAAGTTCAGAGAAGAGCAACTAAGATGATTCAAGGCCCGGAGATTAAAGCATATGAAGAACAGCTGCAGGACTTGGGTTTGGCTAGTCTAAAGAAAAGCAGAAATAGGGGTAACATAATAATAATAATAATAATAACTTTATTGTCACTTTGAATGTACACCAATCGGCATACATCAAAATGAAATTTCGTTGCATACAGCACTCAAAGGGTCACCACCTCCGATATATACTCCTTGTTCACTCAAATTTGTCCGCTCAAATTTCACATTGTCCATGATAACATGATAGCAGTATTCCCGTATTTGAGGGGCTGCTACAAAGAAGAGGGTGGGGTCACATTATTCTCCAAAGCACCAGAGGGCAGGACAAGAAACAACGGTTGGAAACTGACCAAAGAGAGAAGCAACCCGGAATTAAGGAGAAACTTCCTGACAGTGAGGACAATTAACCAGTGGCACAGCTTGCCTCCAGAATCATGGGCCCTCCATCACTGGAGGTTTTTAAGAAGAGACTGGCAGTCACTTGTCTGAGAGGTTCTCTTGCTTGAGCAGGGGGCTGGACTAGAAGACCTCCAAGGTCCCTTCCAGCTTCTATTCTATTCTATTCTATTCTATTCTATTCTATTCTATTCTATTCTATTCTATTCTATTCTATTCTATTCTATTCTATTCTATTCTATTCTATTCTATTCTATTCTATTCGAAAGTCCAGTTGCCTCTGGAAGAAAAAAAAAAGCACCTCTGGGACTAAAGGCTGATTCTTCTTTGTAGCACTTATTGGACAACCATGTAATTGCGAACATGTGTAGTCACAGAGTCAATCAAAAAAGGGCTGCTAAGGAGGAATCTTTAAAAGTCCTGCATTAGTTTAAGAACTACTTTTTATGTGCTTTTGCCATATAAAAGAGGGGAAAAACTGAGAGTATTTCTAGGTCATACAGTTTAGAAGTAAGTTCTCATCATCATCTAACTATGTCAATGGATTTATATTGAAAAATTATTACAATTACAAACACCAGTATTAGATTCAGAGACTGAAAATTTATCTTCAAATCAGGATAAAAATCAGGCCACCATAAATGAACCATCTTACTGAATGTTTGAAGGAACAGAGAGGCTTTGGAAACAGGGTCCTTAATTTTACCATTTGCTCTAGCTCAGGGGTCGGCAACCTTAAACTCTCAAAGAGCCACTTGGACCCGTTTCCCAGAGGGAAAAAAACACACTGGGAGCCGCAAAACTCGCGCACGCACACAAGGGGGGGAGCTTGATTGAAGAGTTTAATTAAAAAGAAATAGAGGTTTCTGTGCATGAGCTCTCTCTCTCTCTCTCTCTCTCTCTCTCTCTCTCTCTCTCTCTCTCTCTCTCTCTCTCTCTCTCTCTCTCCCCCACCCCCCTCACTCCGATCTTCTGCTCACCTGGCAAGCTGGCTTCACATTCTTATTGGGCTGGCTCTCCTGCCCTGCTTTCTGCTGCTTCCTGTGGAGAACCTGTCAGCTTCTCAGAGAACAGCGTGAGTTTTACACACACACACACACACACACACACACACACAGAGAGAGAGAGAGAGAGAGAGAGAGAGAGAGAGAGAGAGAGAAGGGAAGTGCAAGTGCAAGTGCCTCTCTCTGTCTCTCTCTCTGCAAATGGTGGAGCACAACTGGGAGCTGCAGGAGAAGGCTGAAAGAGCCACATGTGGCTCCAGAGCCGCGGGTTGCTGACCTGTGCTCTAGCTCATTATAATCCTTAGCGGACATTTAATGATATTTTATGGAACTTTATTTAGCTAAGTAACTTAAAGAGTATTCTTTTATAGAAAAGTTCAGTAAATTGATCTCTTACATCTCTCTCAATCCTGAACACATGAAAATCAGCTCCGCTGTATTTAAGAAGGGCACGGTTATTGATTACCAACACTAGAACTTTCTGCTTGAAATTTCTCCCTTACTTTATGAACCATTCATAGGCAGTTTTATTACATTCAATTACGAAGCAAACATTTTACATGGAAATGTAAAGGAATATTTAATGGAATTTAACTTGAAAATCCTTGCAAAGATTTCTGTAAAATTTGGTATACCACAATGCATTACAACTAAATTTTCCTGCAAATTTAGGTTCATTCCAATAAAAAAAGTTATAGATGCCATTAGGGATTTATGTTTTTCTGTGCTATATAATATTAGGAGGGCAGAGTTGTGTTTTTCTTGAACCATCCCCTGGAGCTGTTCCTTCTCCTCCCCGACTGATCTATGACAGGATGGGCCATTTCCTGAGCAAAGCATGATGAGACATGCTATTACAAGGGCATTGGAGTGGACCTTTGGTGCAGAATGCTCAGCCCTAGTTTTCACATGGAGAACATTAGATAATGACATTTTTAAAGCTTTTGCAACACCAAACAGAATAAATAAAACTAGACTAAAGAGGGAGAAACAAGCATAGTTCGGTAGTTTGTTAAAAAAAACCAAAAACTATCTTTCAGTTAAAACTAGCTATAATAAGCAGCTCCACAGATCTACCTCCTTACTTTTTAAAAAGATCATTATCATCATCACCACCACCATTATTATCCTGAGGGAAAAATTTTTTTTTGAAAAAATTATATTTTCCACAGATAGAGTTTCTTTGTTCCAGTTTTCTCAACATGGAGGATTTCCCTTTTTTTTTTTTTAAAAAAAGGGAAATTTCCTTTGCTGAGAGTAAAAAGGTGGGGGAGAGGAAATTTTGAAACCCACAGTGTATTGACAGAAGGAGTGAAATAATCCTTCACCTTCCAGTCCTCAACTCAGATTGTCAATCTTTTCGTCTTACCATTGTGAGGAAGTGAGGAAGGCGAGAACCTCAAAACAGGACACCCCTATTTGCAGCCCAACCAATTAAAAATTGCTCAGCTGCTTCAGAATAGAGTGAGTAATCTTTTGATTTAACTAATTAAAAGCTTAAAGCACCCTTGAAAGATACTGTGAAAATATATCTGGCTATTAAAAAGTTATAAGGATTCTTATTGGCAATATGCCCTTTTTAACATAATATTTGACTCGGTATTTACTAACTTTTTTTTTTTTAAAAAAAAGATCCCATAAGAAAGTAATCATGTTTGCAACAAATACTGAATTTACGAATGTATCTCACCCTCATTCCCCTCCCTCCATTTGTGTAGCAACAGCAGGTCACAAAAACAAGCATTGAGCCTCAACCTCCCCCCACCCCCACCCCTTATGGTATTAGTTCACTTTCCAAGCTGAAGGAATAAAAGGGACAACAGGGAAAGAGTTAGTATTTGGGCTGGAGAGGGATGCTGCCCCTCCTTCCTTTCCCAAAGCCTTCATTCAAAGTGGTTCATTCAAAGGGCTGTGATCTGAAACTCGGAGGATCAGACCACAGGGCCAGCAGGCCTTTGAATCCAACTCTGCTGCCTATGAAAAAGTTGTCTTTTTGTGTGGGCACTTAGCAAAGCTGCCACACAGACTGCAAGTGCAGGGGAAACAAGCATCTCCAGTGGGAGGGGGATCGGTCGTCACTTGGCATTAGGGAAAAGGTGAAGATGTTGTGACATTAGGTTTGTGAAGTCAGCAGTGAGCACAGAAAAGGGACTTTGGAAAGGGTCACCCAAACAAATGAGCCTTGTGTTCATCGTTCAACAATACACTGTAGGAAAGGGCATTTTTCTTCTGGTTAGGTTGCAACAGGGCAAGAGAACTAAATAATCATTCCCTTTTCAGGCAAAAAAATCTCTTTGTCTCTTGCTACTTGTGGAAAGCTATGAAGTTGCACATCTGCAGAAGATGCGTCTAAAACTTGGTGAAAGCATGTAATTTTTTTTAAAAAAAACCAGAATGCTTTAGATTATAAGATTTCATAGTAGCTACAATATATCCCAAAGACCGTAAAGATACCTTTAGTACCGTCTTATCTTACAAATCAGTCCAGGACATTGACAGAACTCATACATAGCTTAAGTTGAATCTGTAAGTTCAAAAATACAAAATGGGAAATATTAAATACTTGTTAATAATAATTTGAGAAAATTTATGTAGTCTAGTAAATAATGCACAAAAGTTTATAAAAGTAAACAGGTTTTGGTGTGATGGAATAAATTAAAATTCCTGGCTGCTCTCTGAACTCTAAGAGTCACTTTTAGGAAGATTAAAATTGGGCAGGGGGTTGGACTAGATGACCTACAAAAGTGATGGCAAACCTTTTAGAGACCGAGTGACCAAACTGCAACCCAAACCCACTTATGTATCCTTGGGTGCCGGATGGGCGTGGCCCATTGGGTGGGTGTGGTCCATTGGGTGGGTGTGGCCCATTGAGTGGGCGTGGCTGCGGTGGTAACAGAAGATTGGGTGGGACTAAAAAGTTCAATCAATCAATTATTGAAATAGAGCGATAAATCTTAAGCTTTAATAAAACTGGGGTTTATTCACACACAGCCAAAGAAATGGCTTATCTGTTCCTATTGTTGAATTTGTCAGTTTTGACCAGGAAACACAGAATTTACATCTGAAGTGGACTACACACGCACATTTTATACAGTTCTGCCTTTGAAAAGGATTCAGGAATTTCAGATGACCCAGAATAGACAATTCATGGTATTAAAATAATTTCATTGACTATCAATCAGCCCTATTGTAGGGAATGTTATGGTTTGAAACAGTAAATTCTACCATAAGGGTGTGCATTTTTTTTTTACAAAAAAGTAGGATAAATATTATTTTATGCCCCTCATGCCTCAAAATTATATTTGTCATGAATATCTAACCTTTCTTAAAGCAGCTTCCAAATACTGAGATTTCGTGCCAAGGCTGGCCAAATCCCATCTTTAGTGGATAGGAAGGAAAGCAAAAGAATTCCACATGATTTTATAATCTAATTTTGAGTGTTACAAGACTTTGCTGTTCTTGCAAGATTTGGCCATTTTAATTTGTTTTCAAAAGCTACTTACTGACTTTATGGGCTCTCTTTATGGCATCTACTGGTGTCTTGTTTCTGATAATCATTCTGTAATGTGTCTTGGGTTCATTAACATCACCGCCTTGTCAAAATCAGTCTCCTTTACTCTCAATCTGGGATTAAATGGCACCACCCATTCCCAGTGAAGAGGTGGGGCATGAGTAAGACATCCAATGTTGATGATGCTTCTGGCTCATTACATTACTTGCTCAGCCAATTAAAAAAATAAAAATAAAGTGTTACCAGCCCAGAGGAGAGGCATCTGACCGGAACGGCTCACTAGGGAAGCATCCTTGGCAGTTATAGATCAATGATGATCCCTGACACTAATAGCCAGCCTACTTTTTATGACAGAGATAATAGTTATTAAGGGGGCTGCAGAATGCTGAGACATCATCTACCCTGTGGCATACTTCAGCAGAAGTTAGGGACTTCAGTACATATACAGTTGCATATATGCAAAAACTTTCACATTTCATTAAATATATAGGAATCTGGCACAGATTAACAGGTTGTTCAATTAAAAAAAAGGTTGTGCAAAGATCACCTGATGCGCTTCATGGCCAGATTTCAGAATGAGAAATAGTCCAGCTCATTTTGTGATGGTCCAGAGAAAAGTTCAACATGACTCATTTCAAATCATTTATTGTTATTTGGGAAACTAGGAGCTTCTCCATTCAATTGTATAATGAGATAATTAGACATATTTAATGTGCTTTTAACTTTTTTAAAAATCAGAATTAGGGGATGTTTATAGGAAGCTATATTATAGCTTGCGGAGGATCTTTTGAAATATACACTTTCAAAATCTCTCTCCTTTCATTTTTTTTCTTTTCAACAACAACAACAACATTTGCAAAACAATACCTTGAACTGGACCCAGAAGCAAAACTGGTGTCCAAACTTGGCGACTTTAAGACTTATGGACTTCAGCTCCCAGAATTTGCCAAGCAGCAGAATATTAGATTGTGGATTATTATTTTTAATCACAAAAGATAAGAAAGATGTGAAGGTTATGTTTAATATTTCCTGGCCTATAAAGAACCAAAGACAGTCCACATAAAACAGAAAATCCAGACTAGTTAAAAATCACTAATGTTTTTAAGAATGTTTTTATTTTAAAAATCAAATAAGGCCCTTTCAAGTGTTTTAAAGTGGTATTTATTTTATATTTAGGGAGAAAATCTATAGAGAAATGCATCTTGGCAGGGGCCAAGATTTTAATTTGTCTGGACTATTCTGATTTAGGAGGAATGTCTTTGGATCTTTGTAAACCTGGAATTATTAAACACAACCTGCCCTCCATTCTTATTTTCTGTGATTGAAAATAGTAATCCAGTACTCTAGTATTCTGCTGAAGCAAATATAAGTCTGGCTGGTGAATTCTGGGAGTTGTAGTCCCTATGTTTTAAATTTGCCAAGGTTGGACACCCCTGCTCTATTATTTTGGCCTGAGTTATCTTCGTTAAATCAAATGTAAACCAGGAAACTTTACCTGGTATTCTCGCTGATTTATTTTATTTTCAACTGCCTCTAATCCGGTACTTGCAGGGTTAACAATAGTTTTAATATTTTTTTTAAGTTCCCTCATTTCTATCTGAATAGACAGTACACTTTCTCAGTCTCTGCAGCTGTTGCCTTGAGAGGGAAGACGGTGATGGAATTCTTTTGGATGCCCTCCAAACAATTAACAAACAGACCTTTTTGGATCAATAAAACAAGAGAACAACCTGTTTCTGGTTCTAGTATAATAGCAATTATACCAACTGCAATTAAGCAGTTATCAGGCTAATTAAACTTTAAGGGATGCAGGAGTACAGTAATGTTATTTGACCATGGCAGCTGATTGGAGGGAAATCTGGACTTTTGAGAATAGCTTGTAGTGTGTAGTCTCATAAAATGCCATGATGGTGAATATGGGGCAGTCCTAAAATATCCATAGGCAACCAGTTAAGATTGATTCCAAAAGCTTTCTTTAATCATCCCTCGCCAGAATACTTTTAATCTTCTTGGGCTTCTGTTGCCTTTTTTCCTCTAGGGGAGATAGGCAGGCATTCCTCCAAGAGCATTGGAGTGGGATCACTCGCAGTCCCCCCCCCTTGAAAGTATCTGGAAAGTTTATCTGGGCCCTATAAACATTTCGGGAAATGAAGATGATCCTGAAGGACTGGCACTTTGCTTTGCAGTATTCCAGCATCACATCACATCACATCACATCACTTTTATTTTTGGTAACTACTGGATCTTAATGAGCCTGATGTGCACAAAGCTGGTATCTTTGGAAAGACAGGTACACTCAGTCTAGAAAAGCATCTCCTACCTTCTCAACCAGATGCAGAGAATTAACTACTGTGGGTCGATTAAAAAGGGTAGCAAGGAAGTTAAGCATTATCAATCTTTATAACTTGTTTTTAGTCCTAGGCTGGGATTAATGTATTTGAGTGCATGAGTGCAAGGCGGGGGAGGGGAGAGTCATACCTTGTTTTAATGGTTGTTTAGTGTGACTTTTCATTTTGTTTGTGTTTTCATTGTTTTAATTTGGTATTTTATTTTGTTAGCCACTCAGAGTTCACTGGAATGGGCAGCTAGATTATATTTATTTCTTAATTATTACAGTTCACAACATGAAGAGTTCCACCTGT
This sequence comes from Vipera ursinii, assembly GCF_947247035.1. Taxonomy (NCBI): domain Eukaryota; kingdom Metazoa; phylum Chordata; class Lepidosauria; order Squamata; family Viperidae; genus Vipera; species Vipera ursinii. The sequence continues at coordinate 124,343,547 of NC_139516.1, forward strand.
TCTTTAGCTGGTGTTGGCTTCATATATGGCAAGTTCTTCCCAAAAACCTAGGATGCCATAATACAATCCCCAGGGTGCAGAGCGGTATCGGTCTGTGACCTAGTAGAAACTGGGCTGTGCAAGCGGCAAATGAGCGAGTTGAAGCTTCATCTGCACATGCGTGTGATCTGGGTTGCGTGCAAAAACACATTCACCCGGTCTGTGGAAGAATTGTCTTCTACAGAACTGGTCCCTGGTGCCAGAAAGGTTGGGGACCACTGCCATAATGTATCGGCCTAGTATATCTGCAGATTGAAGCAACGTGGCCTTTTACAACTGACGAATGAAAATTTTGTCAATGGGCAGATATTCTAAGTGCCATCCAAGATTCATTTCATATGACACCCACTGTGCCAATAAGACTGTACCACTAGGTTGGTTTATGCCATAGGTTTTCAATTTCGATTTTCAGATCTTGATACTTTGTGATCTTTTATTATTCTTCTCTATTATTTCCTGGTATAGTCACATCAGTTATCTACACTTTTTTTCAACCTCAGTTAAATCTGGTGTGTTATACATCAAGATTTTAACAGTTTGTCTTTGAAAATCCCACAATTTTTTCATTACTAGCACATGGTAATTTTTATTGCTATTCCAGTAAATCATTTTGGTGGCTGTGTTATGTCATTGTTTATCATCCAATAAACTGAATTACCATGGATGGATAAAAAAAGCAAGGGGTCTGGGAGTGATTTCTGACTTCCTGTTGGTTTGCCCACAGACACTGCTTGTGGGAAGCTGGTAGGGAATTTGAAAATCACTCCTCTTCCTCCTCACCCATGAAGTGCCAACACCCCACCAGCCAACCCTATCTCACTAGCAGGCATCCGAATCATTCCCTTGTCTTTCCCTTGCCACCCAGTGCTGTTAAGAAATTTCAGCCTTTGTTCCAAATCAGTCAATTTATGACTTTCTGCTGGCTTCCCCATTGACTTTGCTTGTGGGGAAACTAGCAGAGGCCATCAAACATCTCTTCTCCTCCTTGGATGATGCATGGAACTGCCTGCCACTATGCTGAGAGAAGGGGGAATAAAGGCAGCTGTAGACCATAAGCAAAACTGCACCCCCGCATGACCCCAAAGCTGCCCCCCCAACAGGGAATGGCTTATTTGTCAACCACTGGCATCCCCAGCCAGCCCTACCTCACAGCAGGCATCCACGTCATGCTTACTTCACCAACCACTGCTATTAAAAGATTTCAAATTTCAGTGTCAGTTCCATAGCAGTCAATCACTGCTCACCTGCTCTTTCCAGCCAATCTCCATTCTCAAATGAATGTACTGGATGCAATCCACTCTCTCCCCACCCCTTTTGCGTTCAGCTGTTGGGAGTTATTGCAGACTCACTCATCTGTTCCCTTTTCCTGGTCTCAACGGGTTGTTGTGTGTTCAGCTTCCTTTCCCTCACATGGGTAGCGTGGCTGCCATCCTCCTTGGCCCCTCTCCTTCTAAGTGCAATCAATGTTTTGGATTGCTCTTCATATGCTCTCAATGCTTGATAAGCTGGTGGTAGCTCTATGTGCCGGTTAATAGAGTGTGCATCTGAGAACCAGGCTTCCCTAAACAGCCGACCTCCTTTGGAGGTATCCTGGGCGATAGCCTTCGTCCACCTGAAGTAAAAATGAGTGGCCATTGCTGGCCATGTGTGTCCATATTTGCGAGTACTGTTGCTGCCTTTTGACAGCCAACCTATGCTCGGGAATTCTGGTCTTAATCCATTTGGCCGTCTCTCCAATGTAATTACATTGGCAGTCCTTACATTGTACTCTATAGACCACAGATGATCTTTCTTCCTCTAATAATAGCTCCTTGGGGCGCATCATCTTGGTCCGGAGTGTCTGGTTGGGCAATGGGCCACACTGACCTTATATGGTGCCAGTATGCGTGCTGTTGCTTCTGATACCCCATTAATATAGGGTATCGTTGTCCAAGTTGTCTCCAAATCATTTTGTGTTCTGGGGTGCCCTTGGTATCTACTATGCCACCAGATGAAATTGGTTGGGTAGCCATTCTGTCTGCATATACAGTGCAGGTAGGCACATTCTATTTGCTTTGCTCTCTTTGTATTGCAGTGCGTATTTACGCGTGTGAACAATGTCCGGATGCATGAGATCTTGTGGGCCGTTGGGTGGTTACTTTTGTAATGCAGCATTCTGTTGTTATGGGTCGCCTTTCGATATACTGTTGTGTGGAGGGTGCCGTTAGTTTGGCGACTGACCAATACATCCAGGAAGGCCAGAGTGCCATTGGCCTCCTCTTCCGCTGTGAACTGGATATCAGGGAATACTGCATTGAGCTCTTTCATAAAGACAGCCTTGTCTTTTCGTTTGATGATGGCAAACGTATCATCAACATACCTAGCCCAAAACGTGGGGCGGTAGTTGGACATCACCTTGGATTCCAGGCACTGTAGGACCACCTCTGCGATGACCTCAGAAATGGGGGACCCCATTGGCGTGCCCTTGATTTGTTCATAAATTGTGCCCTAGAATACAAAATGTGTTCTGAGACATAGGCACAGTAGTTGGATGACATCTTCTATACAAAGTTAACCCTGGTTCCGTAGTCCCTCTAGCTGTAATAGATCTTTTATTGTTGAAATAGCTAGCTCTTGTGGGATGGATATAAACAATGATGTCACATCGAACGATACCATGGTTTCGTCATCCTGTATTTTTACTGACTTAAGTCTTTCCAAGAACTCTTGTGACGATTTCACCGTGGTTGTACTTCCCTCCACCAAATATTTCGTCTCTTGGCTTAGCCATCTGGCCAAGCCAAACATCGGAGTATGTGTGGTGTGTGTGTGTGTGTGTGTGTGTGTGTGTGTGTGTGTGTGTGTGTGTATATATATATATATATATATATATATATATATATATATATATATATATATATATATATATATATATATAATTGCTAAAAAAATCAAGCTTTCGTTGGCCAACAACGTTTGTCTGTTAATATATATACAGTATTATATATCTTTGTCTGAACATTAGAATTAGAATACAAAAGTTACTTTCTTCTGGGCTTTGTCATCTTGGTAACTTGTTCTTTGCTTCTTTAGCCAAGGTACTTTGGATTCCCTTCCTGTCTCTATGCTTGAATTTCAAATCTTTTGCCTTTACACCTTAATTCCATATCTTAAGCTGCCTGATTTTTTTTAGTTCCTCTCCTGATTCTTCCCTTGCCTGTAAACAATCTGAACAGGCTGCTACTGTCATAAATTGAATTTTAGCTGAACTTTGCTAACTCTGGCAGATGTTTTCATCCTGAACAGTGAAGCAGGGGAGGTTGCTTTAAATCCTGATTGTAGCATGAGGGTGATTTTGGATGGTAGTCACACTATTTGGAATGGAGAATAGCCTCTTTCCTCATCAGCATTAATTCTCAAAAACATCCCCATGCAACAATCAGTCTTTCTTAACAAGGGCAGCTATTCATCTTTTTTGGGTGGAGGTTGAGAAGAGTTATCATCTTCAATCAGCAGCAAATAAGAGAGGAACATTTTTCTTTTCCAAGCCTGGAAAAAGAATGTTCAGGAACTACTATAGGGAAACTCTGTGGGATATAATGTATTTGACATGTGGCCCATCGCCATCCTGTGGCCAGCTTCAGTAATTACAAAGAAATGGGAAATCATGAAAAAATCCACTCTAGATTAGAGAAAAATATTCTGAATCTTCTGAATTTTTAAAAGCAGTATCTTCATCTCATGTCTGCTGTTTTAACTACAATTATTCCTATTCTTAAAACAAGATATTCTTTTAATGAATCCTGACTGTTCAAGAAAGACAAATCTGCAGCCTGACTGCAGGGCTGAGAGCATGGGTTAGAATAGAACAGAGGTGTCCAAATTTGGCCCCTCTCCTTCTAAGTGCAATCAATGTTTTGGATTGCTCTTCATATGCTCTCAATGCTTGATAAGCTGGTGGTAGCTCTATGTGCCGGTTAATAGAGTGTGCATCTGAGAACCAGGCTTCCCTAAACAGCCGACCTCCTTTGGAGGTATCCTGGGCGATAGCCTTCGTCCACCTGAAGTAAAAATGAGTGGCCATTGCTGGCCATGTGTGTCCATATTTGCGAGTACTGTTGCTGCCTTTTGACAGCCAACCTATGCTCGGGAATTCTGGTCTTAATCCATTTGGCCGTCTCTCCAATGTAATTACATGTAATTACATTGGCAGTCCTTACATTGTACTCTATAGACCACAGATGATCTTTCTTCCTCTAATAATAGCTCCTTGGGGCGCATCATCTTGGTCCGGAGTGTCTGGTTGGGCAATGGGCCACACTGACCTTATATGGTGCCAGTATGCGTGCTGTTGCTTCTGATACCCCATTAATATAGGGTATCGTTGTCCAAGTTGTCTCCAAATCATTTTGTGTTCTGGGGTGCCCTTGGTATCTACTATGCCACCAGATGAAATTGGTTGGGTAGCCATTCTGTCTGCATATACAGTGCAGGTAGGCACATTCTATTTGCTTTGCTCTCTTTGTATTGCAGTGCGTATTTACGCGTGTGAACAATGTCCGGATGCATGAGATCTTGTGGGCCGTTGGGTGGTTACTTTTGTAATGCAGCATTCTGTTGTTATGGGTCGCCTTTCGATATACTGTTGTGTGGAGGGTGCCGTTAGTTTGGCGACTGACCAATACATCCAGGAAGGCCAGAGTGCCATTGGCCTCCTCTTCCGCTGTGAACTGGATATCAGGGAATACTGCATTGAGCTCTTTCATAAAGACAGCCTTGTCTTTTCGTTTGATGATGGCAAACGTATCATCAACATACCTAGCCCAAAACGTGGGGCGGTAGTTGGACATCACCTTGGATTCCAGGCACTGTAGGACCACCTCTGCGATGACCTCAGAAATGGGGGACCCCATTGGCGTGCCCTTGATTTGTTCATAAATTGTGCCCTAGAATACAAAATGTGTTCTGAGACATAGGCACAGTAGTTGGATGACATCTTCTATACAAAGTTAACCCTGGTTCCGTAGTCCCTCTAGCTGTAATAGATCTTTTATTGTTGAAATAGCTAGCTCTTGTGGGATGGATATAAACAATGATGTCACATCGAACGATACCATGGTTTCGTCATCCTGTATTTTTACTGACTTAAGTCTTTCCAAGAACTCTTGTGACGATTTCACCGTGGTTGTACTTCCCTCCACCAAATATTTCGTCTCTTGGCTTAGCCATCTGGCCAAGCCAAACATCGGAGTATGTGTGGTGTGTGTGTGTGTGTGTGTGTGTGTGTGTGTGTGTGTGTGTGTGTGTATATATATATATATATATATATATATATATATATATATATATATATATATATATATATATATATATAATTGCTAAAAAAATCAAGCTTTCGTTGGCCAACAACGTTTGTCTGTTAATATATATACAGTATTATATATCTTTGTCTGAACATTAGAATTAGAATACAAAAGTTACTTTCTTCTGGGCTTTGTCATCTTGGTAACTTGTTCTTTGCTTCTTTAGCCAAGGTACTTTGGATTCCCTTCCTGTCTCTATGCTTGAATTTCAAATCTTTTGCCTTTACACCTTAATTCCATATCTTAAGCTGCCTGATTTTTTTTAGTTCCTCTCCTGATTCTTCCCTTGCCTGTAAACAATCTGAACAGGCTGCTACTGTCATAAATTGAATTTTAGCTGAACTTTGCTAACTCTGGCAGATGTTTTCATCCTGAACAGTGAAGCAGGGGAGGTTGCTTTAAATCCTGATTGTAGCATGAGGGTGATTTTGGATGGTAGTCACACTATTTGGAATGGAGAATAGCCTCTTTCCTCATCAGCATTAATTCTCAAAAACATCCCCATGCAACAATCAGTCTTTCTTAACAAGGGCAGCTATTCATCTTTTTTGGGTGGAGGTTGAGAAGAGTTATCATCTTCAATCAGCAGCAAATAAGAGAGGAACATTTTTCTTTTCCAAGCCTGGAAAAAGAATGTTCAGGAACTACTATAGGGAAACTCTGTGGGATATAATGTATTTGACATGTGGCCCATCGCCATCCTGTGGCCAGCTTCAGTAATTACAAAGAAATGGGAAATCATGAAAAAATCCACTCTAGATTAGAGAAAAATATTCTGAATCTTCTGAATTTTTAAAAGCAGTATCTTCATCTCATGTCTGCTGTTTTAACTACAATTATTCCTATTCTTAAAACAAGATATTCTTTTAATGAATCCTGACTGTTCAAGAAAGACAAATCTGCAGCCTGACTGCAGGGCTGAGAGCATGGGTTAGAATAGAACAGAGGTGTCCAAACTCCGCAAATTTAAGACCTGTGGAGTTCAACTCCCAGAATTCCCCAGTCAGTTGGTCAAATTGTTCTTATTTTGGAAGTTTTCCCAAATATTCCCTAATATTCATGTGGCATCTGCCTGCTTCTATGTGGCATACCTTCCAGCATTTGAAGAGTACCTTCCTCAGCTCAGCATACGGAGATCCCTCAAACGTTTCTTGTAGAATGTACTTATCCGTCTCCTGATCATTCTTATCACCCATTTTTAACTGCTTCAAGTTTGTTCAATTCTTCTCCAAGAATCATGACCAGAAGTTAACACAGTGCTGGGAGCAAGATCTGATCAACAGAGTCTGGTTAATTTGAAATCTATATTTTTAGTGATAGGGTCTAAAAGTTAATTGCCTTTCTTTTGTAGCCTTGTCAGCTCTACAAACTCAACTCTGATACTGACTGAATTTTTACTTTTTTAAAAATATGTTTACATGTTATTAGATTACACAGTAAAATACAAAATACAAAGATTTGCAAACTTCAACTCCCAGAATTCCCCAGCTTTAAAAGGATTTGGGTGTTGAGTCTACAATTAGCAAAGTAGGTGGGTTTTATGAATAATTGTTCTTCTCTGACATGCTTCTGGCTTCCAGTGAGAACAATATTGAATCTCTTGTCACATGAGGACAAGAATGTCTTTACTAGTTGCAGATTAAAAATAACCAGCTATTTACATAAATGATGACATAAATAACACTGTTACTGAATTCGTTGGGAGTCCTGCAGAGAGTCCTGTTGAGAAACTAGCAGTGTTTCTTCTTTTTCAGAAACATATATGCAACAGGCTGAGCAGATTCCTTCAAAAGTTCTTTTCCAAGGATTTATACCAGTCGACTCTTACCTCTCCTTTGCATAATGTCCAAGACCGAAAATAGAAAACATCACAGTTTTTAAAGCCACCCTTTCTTCTGGGTTGGGTCTCCTCCATTCTGGCCTGCTTGCTTCTTCTCCTGCTTCTCCAAAAATAAAGTGTTCCCCCTGCTAGGGGCTCTGCAGCAATGACCACTCACTGGTTTCAAAGTGGAGGCTACAACCAGCAATCAAAGATCTGCCTTTTTTTTTTTGCATGTGTGTGTGGCAGGGCTTTTTTTCTCATAGAACGCTCAGAACGGAGTTCCGGCACCTTTTTTGGATGGAACCTTGTAGGGTAGGCAAGGCGGGTTGTATGACGTCTGTGAGTTCCGGCACCTTTTTATTTTACAAAAAAAAGCACTGGTGTGCGGTATGCAACACATAGTAAAACATTGCAGGGCTTTGGTCATCCAATAATGGTCTCTATTTTGAAGCCACTCACTGTTGCTGCAGCTGCAGCTGCTCCCAGATATATCCATTGGGTCATTTCCTGAGTGGTGAAAACCTGCCCTAGTCAGCAGTATGTTGGTCAGCAATATAGCTGATTCCTTTGAATCCTCAATCTCTTCCCTTAATCATGTTAAATACAGAGAGAGATTTATGCAGGGGGAAAAAAAATCTTGAGCTCTCTTTCTATGACTGACTCGTTAGTAATCTTTCTGAATATTTGGGTTTAAAGCTTTGTCTCATTTGCTTATTTATTTATGCTGCCTCTTTCTGACCTCTGATTTTCTTTTTTGTTTCTAGCTATAACCATGCTAGGTGCTCCTTTTTTTCTTTTTCTCCGGACATCTCTTTTGCTTAGCTCCACAACTCACTTTTATATCTTTTCTTAATTCCTGAGCTTTAGTCTCTGCTTTTCTACTACTTAAGACAAAGTCTCCCTTGTCTGAAGGTCACCAATTTTCATTTTCTTACTGATTCCAAGCTGTCTAACAGCAGCGACTTTATTTTTTCCTTAATCTGTGTTCTCTCTTTGCTTGGAAGATTCTTATTCTGTTACTGATCCAGATGTTTGGCCTCCAATTCTAATGTCCTTATTTCTTTGCACAAATCTCTCCCTGTGATGGCTACTGTAAAGTCGTGTGCTTCACATAGAGACGGACACAGAGCTGGGGTAAAGATGAGTTTATTCTGAACAGAACGAACTGGGGAAACAGGGAAGCCTGGTGTCTATTTGTACCTGCCCAGGTGGATGGCATCCAATCAGTTCAAACCTGGGCTTCCTGCCAGTGCAGGTGACAATGGGTGTAGATCCTGGCTTCTCACCAGGCTGACCATGCCTGGGGCTGTCAACAGCTTAACTCTTTAGGCTTATCCTGAGTGAGCAGTTATCGCCTGGAGCTGTCCAACCCCTCTGCTGATCTGCACCATCAGCCTCCTGCTGTGCTGTCCTTTGTGTATGCTGGGAGGCATACACTGCAGCTACCAGTTAAGCAGGAATTCTTATTGACTGGAAAAGCATAATGCTAACTGTTTTCCTGAATGACAACACAGGAGGGGACTCATCCTAACTTTGGGGGGTGGGGGAAAAGGGGGGGGAGGATAGGCTATTCCACTGCAATTGAGAAGGCCTGCTTTCAGATAAAGCCCTGGAGAAAAACCCCACAGCATGCTGTTTTTGCCAACAACTTTTGCCAACAACTATTGGCAAGTTCAATCTGAGATACATAGATGGTCCCAAAAGTAATATCAATGAAGTACTTTACAGGTAACAACCAACATGTTGAATTGGTTTTAGAAGTCTAATGGCAACTAATGCAACCTCCACAACGTTCATATTATTAATTTACAGCCCTCACCTCTTCAGGGAGCATGTACATTTTGCACTTCTGAATCATCTTTAAGGGCAGACCTATTTAGACTGGATTGCAGTGATCCAGCCATGAAGTGATAAAGGTTATTACTGCTCCCAGTACCATCTGAACTAGAAAAGGTCACAACTGTTACACCAGCCAAGGATAAGTAAATGTTCCCCTAGTCAGAGCTGCAAATTTAACAGGAACCGTGTGCCTAGGACAGGGGTAGGCAACCTTGGCTCTTTTATGACTTGTGGACTTCAACTCCCAGAATTCCTAAGCCAGTATGGCTCAGCTTGGAAACCTCTCTCTTTCCCCTCAGCATGGCTGGCTCAGGAATTCTGGGAGTTGAAGTCCACAAGTCATAAAAGAGCCAAGTTTGCCTACCCCTGGCCTAGGAGAACGCCCAGACTTTGCCACCCATGATAGAGCCACCCCATTCAGAACTAAAGATCAAGATATTTCGAACTGGAAAGCTTTTGAACAAACAGCACCTTACATTTGGGGTTTCATTTTGTTCTATCCAGTTTCTCACAACCCCCAAACACCAGCTCAAAACTTCCACCACATTCTGGGTGGTGTTATATTCTGGACTCAGATGTTTTCCAGTAGTTTCCAATAGATATGAATAAGACCTCTGTAACTTAGTGAGCAAAATATGAATTCAAGGGATAGACCTCATCCTTCACAATTTATGAGAACTTTTATGGAAAATTGCTGGGTATAATTCTTGTTTTGTTCCTCTTTCCACTAGGTTGATTATGCTCAACCCGAAAGGGACAACTTTTCAAAAAATTATGGAGTGCTGCCACCTGGTGATATTTTTCCCTAAATACTAAAACAGGCTTTTAAAGCTGCCCATTTTATCTAATTTTGAGTAACATATATTTACTAAGAATGAAAGTTTTATAAATTTCAATCAACCCGATAGCAAGATTTTTCTGAGAATATTACAAAACCCATGAAGGAATTTTAAATGATTTAAATACAAAATGCAGTAATACTTGGTCATATTAAGAAATATACACTGTAAGGCACTTTCCCAATGGACTGTACGCATATAGTTTTTCCATACTAAATTACCAAAAATGCCAAATGCTTTGCAGAACAGCAATACAGATATCCAATTCATCTTTATGAGGAAGAATATTGCATAAGTACCGGTCTACAAGTGAGGTGAGAGCCCGTTTGATGTACTGCAGAGGCATATAGGCTAGCAACTGGGAGTCCAGGAGTTCTAGTCCTGCCTTAGACACAAAGCCAGCTGAGTGACCTTGAGCCAGTCACTTTCCCTTAGCCCTAGAAAGGTTACAAGAGAAAACAACTTTTGAAATCTTGTCAAGAAAACTGTGAGGACTTGTCTAGGCAATCACCAGGAGTCAACACTGGCTTGAAGGCACTAAAAATAAAATAAACCAAGTAAGATGATCTTCTCCTTTAGAACACGGCTTAGCTGACAGATTTGACCAAAGCAAGGGGAGGAGACACAACTTAAACCCCCCCTCCCAGGACTTACACCTATTCAAGGCTTTAAAAATTAGAACCAAGATTTCAAAATGTACCTGGAAACAAACTGGCAGCCAATGAGGCTATTGGAGTACTTTCATCTAACCTTTCATTTAGAAAACCTAGCAGCTGGATTTTACATAAAATGCAGCTTCCAGACCATTTCCCAAAATGGCCTCACATAGAATCCCTTGTAGAGATTCAATTGAACATGGAAAAAAAAATCAGGCTTCTGCTATTAGTCATGGGTGAACTGAAGATGTCACCACAAATGAGCAGAAACAATGACCGCTGTGTAGAATGAAAGACTGGTGAATAGTCCTTCAAAGCTCTCTGGAGAAGGAGAGAACAAGGAGTGATTTAAATAGTAACTCCTCATGAGGAGACTGTAAACTGTAGCCTCCCATGGATTTGGGTGCCAGAAATTAAGAGAGACGACATCTTTGCATTCAGCAGTACAAGTGTGCTTTAATAAGAACATTAAGCCAGCTGAACCTCTAATTCTAATGTTTATTTTTTAATTACATTAACTTCTAATGTAGGGGTGTCAAACTGCTGGCCTGCAACCCGTTTGCATCATGAGGAGGCCGTGCCCACCACAGCTCTGGCAATGCAAAAAAAGTTGTGATACGTTGTGACACGTCATGTGACGTGGCAAGTTTGACACCCATGTTCTAATGACATTCAAAGATGTTCAATTTAACCACTTTATGGATATTAGAGTCCTTCAAAATGGTCAGTTTAATTTGGTGACTTTTATCTTCTTTTGATTTAAGACATTTTAAACAGATTTCAGAATTTAATGCCCAATTGGCCAAAAAATAAAATAAAAACAAAAGCATTTTGATTTAAGATGTTTTAAACAGGTTGGGAAACCACAGAGAGTTGGAATATTGGTTATTTTTGCTGTAAGATTTGGAAAAACAAGTATATAATTAAATAATGTAGTTGTGGGAAATGGCTCAAATGAAACTAAATCCATAATTGGAACTGAGGCTTGATGACATTTGCAAATAGGAAACAAGGCAGAAAAATGTTAAAATAGCTAAGCTGGCTATAAACATTTCTTATTTTAAAGAGGTTTTTTATATAATTGGATGGACATATTAATATCTCAAATTTCCAAAATAATACAAATTTCAAGGAATAAATTTTTAGAAACTTATCTGACAGAGACATTATAAAGTTTGAAGGCATGAGAGACAACAAAATTAAGATTTTTTTTAAAAAAATAGGAATACAAAAGAGAAGTCACAAAAAGGATCTGGACATGGAATTGTGGATGATGCCTCTTTATCAGAAGAAAAGGATCTGGACATGGAATGGCTTTTGAGAAGAAATCCTGGATGATGCCTCTTAATGTAAGTCTCCCTTTTAATAAGATTTATAAAGTAGATGGAGAAAGGCTTTGACGACACCTCTTGAAAGACAAAGATCAATGAAAAATCAAATCCTGCAATACAATTGGAATGATTTAAAGCTTAAGATTGAGAAGAGCAAAAAGAAGGAATATAAAGTTGGGCTATTTGATTAGGGATAAATTATTTCATATTTCTGTCAACCCCTAATGGACTTTTTGCTGAACCAACATTGAAAAATGATGATTTCTGGATCGTGTATAGATAAAATTTAAGTTATTAAAAAACATTTTTATTTTTAACTTTAAAAGAGGGTGGAAAATTGGATTAGCTTATGTTCGGTTATGACGAAGATAGGAAGGTATATTTTTATTATTGTCCTTGTTGACTTTTTCTTTTCTATTTTGTTTCTTTTCCTTTTTTCTGCACCTTCTAAACATTTTCCCCTTTTTTCCTTCTACTTTAGTTTGTATTAGTTTTTTATGTTTACCAAAAACTTCAATACAATTATGTAAAATAAAATTAGAATATGAATAAATGATTCCAAGTGAGATCCAGTGTGGACAGCTCTTAGTTATTGAGACCATCTGCATTTCCAGTGAAAATGATAACTCCAAGACCACCTCTAAGCATAAGGCTAATTGTGAGTGGCAAAAATTCAGATAACCAACATTGCTCTTATTATACTTTGTGAATATGTAGATAAATGCTAATACTGAGGGTTGGGTGCCCTGGGAATTTAACACTCAAAATGAACTCCTAAAAAGATGCCCACAATGATCCCGACAAAATATCCTTACGTGTCTTGAAATATGATGATGCTAAATGTCTTGTAAAATCAAATGAACTCATGCCTGAAGAGAAAGAGGAAGGAAGGAAGGAAGGAAGGAAGGAAGGAAGGAAGGAAGGAAGGAAGGAAGGAAGGAAGGAAGGAAAAGTTAATCATCACCTTTGCAAACTGATCCACTCAGTAATATGATATATTGATAAAAAGCTAAGGTTTGTTAAGAGAATACACTTTCAAATACCAGAAACCAGAACCAGGTATAGGAAGGAAGGAAGGAAGGAAGGAAGGAAGGAAGGAAGGAAGGAAGGAAGGAAGGAAGGAAGGAAGGAAGGAAGGAAGGAAACTTTAATTAGAATGACTTTGGGTTTCTATCCCATCTTATCCTATACGTGGTTCCATTTTCTGGTATTTGAAAGTGTGTTTTCTTAAGTTTGCAAAGGTCATGATTTGTCTCAACTCCAGGGACTACTAAGTGAAGTGTATTGTCTTGATCCATTTCAGTTTTGGACATTTATTTCATGAAGCACTAAGGAAGTGCTCGTTTTGCAGTTTGACAGCTGAGTCTGAAATTATTTTATAATTTAGGGGTGGGGATTGAAATTTTCTTCTGAATTTTTTTAACAAAGTTAAAATCATAAAAGAAAAAAAATAAAGATAATAAAGAAAAATAGTAAATAACGAATAAAGAAAATAGAAAAAGAAAATCAAACAAAAGGAAAGGAAAGATTATAAATACGTTACTTCCAATCTTATTGACAGTGGTTATAAATACATTTATAGTTGCCCCCACTTCTCTAAAGTTACATCATAATTTCCTCCTTTCTATAATCCATCCTTTCTAATCTTCAGAACCATAAATCACAAGCTCATTCTTCTCTTTTTTTCAGCAAAAAAGTTCATAAAGGGTTTCCAGTCCCTGATAAATGTAGATGTACTGCAGTTGTTGATCTTTCTGTGATAATTTTATAAATTTTAATTTTATAAAAATTCTCTTTTAAATTATAGCATTAAATAATTGTAATATTATTACATATTATGTAAGTTGTATATAATTGTAATTAGTTTTAAATTATACATTATATAAAATAATATGATGTAAATTTCAATCCTCTTAACTATTTATTTTTCGACTGTTTCAGTGTATACTGTATCCAAAGTTTTAGCCCACTTTTGATATGGTATTTCATTAAATTTGTATTTTTGGTTGCTTTTATGACATATCCCACTGTTTTTATCACAGTTTATTACGGAATAGTTCCATATTTTCAGTGCTTTTGCAGAAAAAGTTCTCATAAACACCCTCTCCAAATCATAGGGGCCATCATCCATATTACACTTTCATTCCAGAAGTACGGGTTTCTTCAACTGCTGCTCTTAAAAGTACACCAACCACCACCAAGGGAAGATCAATTAAAGTAGGTACATATATAAAGCCACAATTTTTATCTGGATATAATGTGTCAAAGTCCATTTAAATGATAAATTATACATCAAATGTTATACACTATTCCATGTGTATGTATGTATATACGTGAATAAGTGTGTTTGTGTGTATGTGCATGTAGGTTGGCTTTGACCTATCACCACACTGTGACCATTCTAAGTTAAGACTGGTTACCTAGCATTCCATGATTAACAGGGAAGGTTGTACGTTGTTGGGTAAGTTGCCCTACCTATGCACCCCTCTGCAGCCCACCGTACTTGTACCACACCAGCCATTCATGCATTCTTGTGAATGCTTCCTGATCCATGCACTCTCATGCACCCTCCTCAACCTCTTGGTTGCCCTCACAGACTCTCTGACCTTTCCCAACCCATGCCGTGCCTCTTGTGCACCCGTTCACACCCTCTTCCAACTTGTGCAGCATCTCTCATGCACCCCGTTTTACCTTCATGCACTCTCTCTGATCCACTCCACGTCTTTTGCACACCCCCTCACACCTTTCTGTACCCTCCCTAATCCTCCCTTGCACCACCCTCACTGCTGTGCGCCCACTTGCTCCCTCCCTTCCAGCCAGCAATAGTCATTTACTCGCCTGCAGTTCTGGGACTTATAACCTCCTACTGTCTTTTTTCCCCACTGACTTTGGTTGTGGGAATCTGGCAGGACGTTGCCTTGTCTAATGACCATGGGATTCAGTTAATGAGACCAACCGGGTCTGCATGGATTGCCATGACTATGTAATGTGATCGTGCTTTATGACAGAAATTCTGGGCCCAATTGCAGCTGTAACCCAAGGACTACTTGTCTAGTCAGTTTTTGACTCCTGGTGACTGCCTGGGCTAATCCCTGCAGGGTTCTTGGTAAGATTTTTCAGAAATGGTTTGCCATCATTTCCTTCCTATGTAGGACTGAAAGAAAATGACTAGTCCAGGCTCCTAATGTGGCTTTGTGCCTAAGGAAGTGTAGAACCCCTACTCTCTCAGTCTCTTTCCTGTTAATCACTATAACAAACTCAATGTGATTCCATGCTAACTCCAGATTATGTGTTCTATTTTGAAGTCTCTTTTCAAAACATAATCTTGGAACGTTTACCACAATCCCTTTGATCTCCAGGACCTATTAATAGTGCCAGGATGGTCAAAGGAAAGTAATATATAATTTCCCACTTCATTTGGGAATAATATACCAAGCTGATATATATGACTGAAACCTGATTAAACAAACATGCACATGTGAAACTCTTCCAAATACACTACACAAATTAAGAAGTGTAAACCAACAGGGGTAGGCAACCTTGGCTCTTTATTTCAATTGTATTTACAATGGCTGCAGTGTCCCGGGGTGGTGGTGGTGTCACCTGATCGCCATTTGCAACCTTCTTAGCTGGCTTCCAACAAGCAAAGTCAATGGGGAAAGACAGATTTGCTTAAGGACCATATGGCTCACTTAACAACCACCTTATGTAGCTGCAGAAATTCTGGTCTCTATTGTAGACCTAGGATGAAGATTATTCTATGAAAAACTGAAAACACAATGTTTTAAGGGTTATTAACATACACAGTGAAGCTACCTTCTTGAGAGATGCATGGGAATGCATGGCTGTCACAACAACTATGGGATTGTATGAAATTATACGCTGCTTTTTCCTGCTACTTTGTGGTGTTCTGAATCTCTGCAACCCAGATTTGGTAGCAGCTAAAATACATACAGAGCTGCAGCTATTTGTCATTTTTCAGCATGACATCTCGGAATGATAAAAAATGTTAGAATATATTTCATTTCGTAGTTTTTGCAAAAAATTAAAAAGAAAATGTTACCATGCATAATTACTTGAGATTCCTCTATTTCCCTCCCTCCCGAAATCAATTTTTATCTATTGCCATGTTATCTTCTTATTCACAATGGAATTCCTCTATAGTTGAGATCTCAGCCGTAATAACTCCAGGAATGAGAAATAGACATAGGAACGAAGCAGTTCTATAGAAGCATTCACCATATTTGAAAAAGGTGGTATAAAACAGGATTGAAGAGAGGTGAATCTTTATATAGGAGTAATTTTGAAGGGGAAAACCCACACAAAATCCCCATAAAATGATATTCATGTCTCAAATTTGAAAACCATCCCCCAAAATTAGTGAAACGATTTTTCTGAGTATTTTTTTTAAGGAATGGTGTGTTATTTATTTATTTAAGATGTTATTTATTTAAGTTAGGTTCGGAACACTGTAAGCAGCGCAAGTGTAATTTTATCTTCTCTGAAGAAATCTTGCCGAATTCAAATGGGCCTTTTTCCCAAGTAAAGGCTGCAACGGATGCACAGTTACGTGAGTTGAGGAACTCAATAAAAGTTGCTCATGAGTAGTCATGCATGGAATTGCATTGGACATTTCTTTCAACCTCTGTGATTACCTATTTAATTATTCATATTTATTGATATCTATCCAATATATTAATATTGTGCTAGTTAAAATTAAAGTAATGTTCTAATTATTGTCACTGAACAAGAGGAATTAAGCAAAATAAACAATGAACAAAATGTTGACCCTTTGTTTTATTGATTTACTTATGATGCTTTAATTTGTGGGATCTTATTTTTTAAAAAATCTGGGCCTTTGTATGGCTAATAATTTTATGAGCTTTTCAGTTAAATTCACAATGGCCAGCAGGGGTCACTGTGAGCTCAGTTTTGGAATTGTTGAAGAAAAAGTCTGGTTTTCAATGATATGTGCAAGATAAAGTCTGACCTAAATAATAATAAGCATTAAATCTATGCATTTTTATTCTCCCCCCACGCCCCCAAGAGGTAAAGATATGCAGTAAGAAACTCAGTCTGGAGAAACTGGATGCTACTTATGCTCACAAACTGATTTTTGGAATAGAAATTATTCAGATTAATTTGAAAGAGATACTTAGAAAGTTAACTGAAGTTTATGGTTCTAATTTGTAAATCAGTTTTGTATAGATCTAAAACCTGGCCAAATATTGTGGTCCCTCTAAGTGCAGAGGGTGATACCATGATTTATAGAAGACAATGCAGAGGGACGGCATAGCATAATTACGATCTGGAACAAATGAATTCTCTAGGAGGAATACTAGAGATCAGTGACACCCATACAAGGCACTCAATCTCTCACAATCCCCCCTCCGGGAAGAGTTACAGGATGGTTCCCCATTCAGTGAGCCATTCTGAGCTTCCACCTTTCCATTCGTTTCTTCACAGGGTCAATATTTAGTGATGCACTAACATCACAGAAAATTAACCCATATCTTTTTTTCTTTTTTGTGTGTGAACAATTTATTTTATTTATTTATTTATTTTAATTCCATTTATATCCCGCCCTTCTCTGAAGACTCAGGGCGGCTTACAAGCTTAGCAGTAGCCTTCATTCTATGTATATGCCTGCTTATTAGGGCTTTCACACACACACCCAAGCAGCATTATTACAAAGTCAGCTTAATTGCCCCCAACAATTTGGGTCCTCATTTTACCTACCTCGGAAGGATGGAAGGCTGAGTCAACCTTGAGCCTGGTTCTTGAGCCTCAAGAACCAGTGCTCTTAAAGAACCAGTTGACACATTACAGCCATTATGTAGAACAAACTTTTAATTGTCTTTATCAACCTGTTGCCTTTTAGTTTTGTTGGGAGATTTACTGAATTCCCAACCATAATTGAGTATGAAATATGGAACAATCCGTATTGGCACATCTGGAAACCTCACTGGCACTAGATACATCAAATGATAAAAAGATATTTCCACTTGCACGTACTTCTTTGGAAGTTTATTTTCAGGGCAGAAAACAAGAGGCTGTGCCTCTCAGCTCAGAAACTGAAATTTCACTGTCACCTTCTACCTGTATAGTACAATAGCATATGTATTTAATAAAATAAATAAATAAATTCTGCTTAAACATTTATTTCTGCTTATGTCTTAGGCTGAGGTAAGGCACACAGTTTGCATTTACTTTCACAGTGCTGGCCTTAACCTTGTGCACTTTGGCTAGCACAGTTCTTGGTGTCACTGAATTGATCCAGATGTCAACAGCAGAGCTCGCCTTGCTGCATGACATCAGCGTATGGAACAATCTGGAAGCATCTTACATTCTTGTAACCACGGGGATGAAGCTAATGTTTTTCAATGTGTGTTGTGCCCTTAATCTCCGAGTAAATTGGAATTCTGTCGCCCCTTGTACATAATTCCGGCTTCCGGTTTTTGAAGATGGCGGACGTGTCAGGCTGAGCTCCGTGAGCTCCGGCTATGGGGGCGTCCTTTTGGAGTCCCTCAGGGGGTCTTTTTGGGCCCGCTGAGTAGGGGATGTGGATTTTGATCCACGAAATGAATTACGAGGCAAATGAGGAGGCAGTTCGGCTGTTGGCCTGTTCCATCTGCGCGTCGCTTTTCCCTCGCCTGTTTGTCTCCCGCGGCGCTGCTGGGTTCGGCTTTTTCGGCTAGCCGGTCCCTGCTGCCCTGGTGTCTCCGGACCTCTCCTAGGAGGCTGCGGTCGGCAGCGGGGGCGTTTACATCTGTCCTGGGCTGCCTGGGCTGTCGGGTCGGCGCTGCTGCTTCGGACGACTTTCGGCCGTTTTCGGCGGCGTTCTCGGCGTCCCTGGAGCTCGCGGCGTCTTCAGAGCCCCAGCTGATCGGCGCTTCCGTGAGAGGGGAGGAGAGCCTGTATGAGAAGCTCGCAGATTATTCTGGCGGCGGCGGCAGCAGCAGCAGTGGCAATGGCGGCGGCGGCGGTGGAGACATTTTATTGTTGGACCTGCTTGTGCCGTTTGTTGGCGGCTGCGGCGTCTTCGGGCCATTTGGCGGCGGAGAAGACAGCTGCTTGTTATTTTACTGATAGGGCTGCCCTTTGTGCGGGTTCTGAGTTATTGCTGACGATGGAAGTGGCGATGGCGGCGGCGTCCTCGGGCTGCTTTGGGCGGTGGAGAGGACGACCATGGCGACAGCGATCCGTTGGTTTTTGGCTTGCTTGAGATGATGGCAGCAGCAACGACTTTTGTGACAACGATGGCGATACAACGGACTGCCAACTTATTTATTCACTTATTTATTATCTTATTTATTAACTTTCCATTTGCCTCCTTCTTTCCCCTTTGGACTGGGACGGACCTGGGTACAGGCCACAGTGGGAGAGTGGCCTGTTTTACATCGGCAGCCCCATAGAGGTGGGAGCTCTGTGGGTGCTGCCCCACCCAGGGTGGGCATTTTGGACCATCCCCGGAGGCAGACTCGCGTCCCGTTGTGTGAGGACGGGTTGTGGTATGCCTCTGGGAGCATCCAATCAAGTGGCAGTGGTTGGTGGATGGCCCAAATGTCCCACTCCTTTCCTTTGATCCTCCTGTTGGTTTCAATCATTGGACTGCCCTCTCTGGACTTGCTGACTGGATGCATCAATATTCCGACACGGACTTGCTCGCCCTCAGGGGTGCCCCCCTCTCCTGGGTGCGTCCCGCCTTCTTTTCTTTCCCTAATCTCGATGAGGGGCCCAATTGTTGGGACCCTGAGAGATGGCCGGGAAAGGCCAGGGGCTCTCGATATAAACCTAATAAGAGGCCCCTGGTTAATTTTTTAGCTAAATTTTTTAGGGGGTTGGGGAGGGGGGTGGGGGGTAGTGGTTGTCTGGCGGTGGGGGGTAGCCAAACAACTTTGTTGCAGGCCAGGCCTGGGTCTGACGGCGTTCGGGGGGAGCGGGTTGTGGTTACATCTGGGGCTCTTGAGCGGGTCGTGGGACTACCAATTCCCACGACGGGGAAAGGCAGCAGGCGGATAGACAGGGGGCCATATCGTTACCGGGAGGGCCATCTCCGCTGTCTTCAAGCGGTGAGGCGCTCCGACCCTCTGGTTCTTCCCCGAGGTCCCGGGAGCGGGGATGTGCAGCCTCCTGAGCTCCGGCTGGTGTACCTGAATGCCAGGTCCGTGGTTAATAAAGCTCCCCTCGTTAGGGATTTAGTTGAGGGTGAGCATGCGGACCTGGCTTGCATCACGGAGACTTGGTTGGGCCCAGAGGGTGGGGTCCCTTTGGTTGACCTCTGCCCACCAGGTTTCCGGGTGCTACACCGGCCACGAGCTCAAGGTAGGGGTGGGGGAGTGGCGGTTACCATTAGGGAGACCTTATGTCCGCGGGAGGCCACCGTTTCTCAGATAGTCGGGTGTGAGTCTCTCTTCATGAGATTTGGTCCTGGGGCGCAGTTGGGCTTGCTGCTGGTGTACATTTCGCCTAGTCTCACAGCGGCAGCCCTGCCCGAGCTGCTCGATATCCTCTCGGGTTTGGTGGTTGAGTTTCCCAAACTTATAGTTTTGGGAGACTTCAATCTACCATCCCTGGGAGGTTCATCTGAGCTAGCTCGGGAGTTCATGGCTTCCATGGCGGCCATGGACCTGACGCAAGTAATTTCAGAGCCAACTCATGAGGGAGGCCACACCCTTGACCTGATTTTTTTATCTAGACGGTGGTTGGATGATCTAGGTGGGGGCTCTCCATTTATTATGCCCCTGTCATGGACCGATCATCATCTCCTGCGGCTGGTCTTCCGCTTTGCCACCCCCCGCCGTGGGGGTACGGAGCCAATTAGATGGTACCGCCCCAGACGCTTAATGGATCCTGATAGATTCCAAGCGGCGCTGGGGTCCCCACCTGCCTCCACTGCTCACAGCTCGGCTGATGCCTTAGTGGAAGCCTGGGGAAGGGCAGCCACTGAGGCACTTGACCGGGTTGTACCCTTGCGGCCCCTGACCCGGCGCAGATCCCAGCGAGCTCCATGGTTTTCCGCGGAGCTCCGGGAGATGAAGCGCCGGAAACGGGGCCTAGAGAGCTGCTGGAGGTCTAGCCGATCCGAACCCGACCGGTTGCGGTTAAGAACCTATATTAGGTCTTATCTCGCAGCGATGAGGGTGGCGAGGTGTAATTACTTCTCCACCCTCATCGCGTCCGCAGATAATCGCCCGGCCGCCTTGTTTAGGGTGACTCGCTCACTTCTCAATCAGGAGGTGAGGGAGGATCCCTTGCAAGGTCGTGCCGAGGAATTTAGTCATCATCTGTCGGATAAAATCGCTCGGATTCGGACCGGTTTGGACTCCAGCTGGGCAGAGTCAGGCGATCAGGACACGGGCGGTCTTGTCAATGTTATCTGGGAAGAGTTTGATTCTGTGACCCCTGATGAAGTGGACAGGATTATGGGGAGGCTGAGCTCCTCCACATGTTTGTTGGACCCGTGCCCTTCCTGGCTGGTTTATGCAGCTAGGGAGAGGACACGAGGCTGGCTCCAGGCGGTTATATCTGCTTCTTTGAGTGAGGGTTATTTCCCCACCGTCTTGAAGGAGGCGGTGGTGAGACCTCTCCTCAAGAAGCCTGCCCTGGACCCAGCCGTTTTGAACAACTTTCGTCCAGTCTCCAACCTTCGCTTTCTTGCGAAGGTTGTTGAGAGTGTGGTGGCGCATCAGCTCCCTCTGGTCCTGGATGAAGCGGATTATCTGGACCCCTACCAATCGGGTTTCAGGCCCGGGTACAGCACGGAGACGGCATTGGTCGCTCTGGTGAATGATCTCTGGAGGGCGCGGGATAGGGGACATTCCTCTGTCCTAGTCCTATTAGACCTCTCAGCGGCTTTCGATACCATCGACCATGGTATCTTGCTGCGGCGTCTCAGGGGATTGGGAGTGGGAGGCACAGTTCTTCAGTGGTTCTCCTCCTATCTCCTGGGACGCTCGGAGTCGGTGTTGGCAGGGGGGCAGAGATCGGCCCCTAGGTCTCTCGTTTGTGGAGTTCCTCAGGGGTCGGTTCTCTCGCCTCTCCTGTTCAACATCTATATGAAACCGCTGGGTGAGATCATTCGTGGTTTTGGAGTTGGGTATCATCAGTATGCCGATGATACCCAACTTTTCTTTTCGACCCCAAACCACCCCAGTGATGCCCTCGCCGTGATGTCCCGTTGCCTGGAGGCGGTTCGGGTCTGGATGGGGAGGAACAGACTTCAGCTCAACCCTGACAAGACTGAGTGGCTGTGCATTCCGGCATCCCGGGACATTCCAAATGTTCCATCTCTTTCTATGGGGGGTGAGCTCTTACCCCCCGTGGATAGGGCTCGCAACTTGGGAGTCCTTCTAGATTCACGGCTTACTTTGGAAGAGCATATAGTGGCCGTGACTAGGGGGGCTTTCGCCCAGGTTCGCCTGGTGCGCCAGTTGCGGCCCTATCTGAACCCGGATGCCCTGTGTACAGTCACTCATGCGCTCGTGACCTCTCGCCTTGACTACTGTAATGCTCTCTACATGGGGCTTCCCTTGAAGACCACTCGGAGGCTCCAACTGGTACAGAATGCGGCCGTGAGAGTTGTCTTGGGAGTTTCCCGGTACTCCCATGTTACACCTTTGCTCCGCGAGCTGCATTGGTTACCAGTTGTCTTTCGGGTGAGGTTCAAGGTGTTGGTTACGATCTTTAAGGCCCTACATGGCATGGGTCCGGGTTACCTCAGGGACCACCTGCTGCCGGCATCGACTCCCCTCCGCCCTGTGCGTTCCCACAGAGAGGGCCTCCTCAGGGTGCCGCCAGTCAGGGAATGTCGACTGGTGGCCCCCAGGGGGAGGGCCTTCTCTGTGGGGGCTCCGGCTTTATGGAATCAATTGCCGGTGGAGCTCCAGATGGCACCAGACCTTCGAACTTTCCGTCGGGGCCTGAAGACCCATCTGTTCGAATTAGCTGGTCTGGCCTGATGGGGGATTATGGGCTTTTAATTGTTTTTAATCTGTACTTCTGTTTTTAATTGGGCATGGATTTAATTATTTTTAATTTTTGTATAGTGTTTCTTATGTATGCCCTGTGAACCGCCCTGAGTCCCACCAAGGAGAAGGGCGGTATATAAATCAAATAAACTATAACTATAACTATAACTATAATTGCCACTTTAGGGTAGGTATTAAGATCCTTAACTAGAAACCAGGAGATGGTGAATTCTAGTTTTCCATTAGGCACGAAAGCTGTCTGGGTGACTTTCTCTCTTTCTCTCAGCTCAGTTGTTATTATAGAAAAGTAGGAAGCAGGACTATTATGTGCACTGATTTGTCATACAAATAAAGGTGAGATATAAATCTAATAATGAACAAAAATAAAATATGTCTGAAGGTTCATGATAAAAAAAATGACTTGCCAGCAAATGGGAGTACAGACAACAAAGTACGGATGGGAGAAATCTTGTGTTACTTTTTCTATTCTTCATGAGTGAGTAGTAAAAATGCTGAATGGTAGCTAAAAGGCAGCTTAATCCCAATAATCTTGAAGTTATGTGAAGGTTATATAGACATAAGTTTCTATTTATATCATTCTGCCAAGATGTAATATTGAGTGTTCTCCAGTTTACAGCTATGGTTTCCTGTGCTATGACAGATCATTTGGGCCTGGGTGAATGCTGTCCCCTGTTGAGAGTTTTCATCCATTTCATTCAATTTGCCATTTTTCACATCTGGGCTATCATTTAATGATATGTGATTTCCCCCCCCCCTTTAATATTCATTTTTGTTTTGTGCGGCCCAGTGTCATCCCAGTGTCATCCCATCCCAGTCATCCCAGTGAGTTGGATGACTATATGAAGGCTTAAAAAATCTAAATAATAAAGAAATAAAACTTTGTAAAGGCAACAAATAAACCCACTTTTCTGCAAAATTAGGCTAGATCAATACATCAACATTTCTCATTCTACTGAATCAGTTCTGAAATTATGTGTAAAGTTAATTTCCCAAAAACCATCCTTTATAATGATGTTAGTGTTAAATGACATTTTCAAATCAAAAGGATTCTCAAATACTTTCTAATTAGGGTTTCCAGATTTGGGCAGTAAAAATCCAGTTGAGCACTAGATGGCAGCAGTGAGATAAACACAACTTTGCTTTGCTACCATCTACTGGTCATTCTGTAGCCCATATAAGGTAAAGGTAAAGGTTCCCCCGCACATGCGTGCTAGTCGTTTCCGACTCTAGGGGCCGGTGCTTATCTTCGTTTGAAAGCCAAAGAGCCAGCGCTTGTCCGAGGATGTCTCCGTGGTCATGTGGCCAGCATGACTAGATGCCAAAGGTGCACGGAATGCTGTTACCTTCCCACTGTACTGGTCCTTATTTTTCTACTTGCATTTTTACGTGCTTTCGAACTGCTAGGTTGGCAGAAGCTGGGACAAGTAACAGGCACTCACTCTGTTACGCGGCACTCGGGATTCAACCCGCCAAACTGCTGACCATCTGATCGACAAGCTCAGCGTCCCAACCCACTGAGCCACCGCATCCCTTGTAGCCCATATACAGTATATTAAATGTTATAGTATTTATTAATGCAGTGCAGTATCCATTGAGTTTATAACACAATCAAATAACATAAGCAATGCATTATGCTATAGTTGCAAGAAAGGTAATGCAAAGCAATCCTTTCAACACGTCTTAAGTAAAATGGTCATACTTTCTAGTAAATATGCTGTTAGATATATGTTAGTTGATTAACCATCTGGATCGAAAAAGCATCCTTCAACAAAATGGGGGATCTGCTACTGGTGCCGATCACAAAGTATTGGCCTGTCAGCATGATGTAAATGGCTCCCTTTTTGGCTGGGACTCCCCAAAGCCTGAATTTGTAAACATCATCAGTAGAAAATGGTGAAACATAACCTATAGAATCTGATTTTTTTTAAAAAAAAAAAGGGGGTGGAGGGAGAACCAACCCTAGTTGGAAGAGAAATACTATAAAGATACTCAAGTGAAATGTCCTCACCATCAATCCCTTTTCTAATCTTTGTTGTTAGTCATTGAACTCTGCTGCTAAACAGGGATACTAATGAATATTGTGTTCCTTCATAAAAGCAATATTCATTTGTTTCTTCTGAACTTGTCAATGGGCCTTCCTGCCTTGCTCTTAGTTCCTATAAACTATCAGTAGCATGCTTTTTCCCCACAATGTAGTATTGCTCTAGAGCAGGGGTGTCAGACTCCATTTCATTGAAGGCCGCATCAGCATTGCGGTTGCCCTCAGGGGGCTGGGTGGGTGTGGCCTGGGTGGGCGTGGCCTACTGGGTGGGTGTGGCTAGAGTGCATATGGCCTACTGGGTGGGCGTGGCCAGCTCTACATCGTTGGCATCAAGGGTGCCTATGGGGGCCTGGGCAGGAGTGGGACAGATCTGAGGGGGTCTGGGCCAGGGCCAAGGCAGTGGGGGCCGTTCCCTCACTGTTTCCAGGATGGCTTTGCGGGCCACATGAAACCACTTCGCGGGCCGGATCCGGCCCCTGGGCCTTGTGTTTGACATGTCTGCTCTAGAGGGTCATCTACCTTGATAAGGAAGAGTTTCACCTCCTTGTTCACCTAATTTGGATTCAGCACCTGGTGGCTTCTGTTGCCTGCAAATTGTATCTTCCTTCCACATCTCCTAGGCCATCAGTAACTGGAAATAAACAAGTGGAAAGTAAAAAAAAAGAAGATGTTTGAGATATTAACCCTGTGTTTGAGCTAATGATATGATTGCCCATTTACAAATACCAGTTGTAAGTTGTTGTTGCAGTCAGCTAACTTATAGATTGCAGATCTTCATAGATTTACTATCCAGATATCTGGCAATGACACTGTTGGTGCCATTTTGTAGCTGCTCCAAACTGCGCATAGTCAAATACAAAGTTTTCAATTAAAAGACTGAAGTGGGATATTATACTTTTCCTCCTTAGTGAGATAACATCTAATGTGTTAGACATCATTATAAGGGTAGGAAACTAATGAAGGAGAATATTTGTAGCTCAGGGTTGAAATTAGGTGTCCTTGGTGCTCTCTGAGCTTGCTTGTTTTTTTGCTGATGTTTCATTACCCTATTGAGGTAACATCATCACTGCTAGTCTAGGAAACTAGGGTGGGAAGCTATTTGACTTTTAACTCATTTGAAAGGACAACAGGTGTATGCTGCTAAATGTGACACAGAATATTCAGATAGTAAACATTATATACTCATAAATGGTATATGAACCACGGTGCTACATGTGGCTTGCATGTTGAATGTCATGGAAATTCTCGCTCCCCAATCATTGTTCAAATGCCATGGAAAACTATCCATCCTCCGAGGGAAAAACAGGATACCATGCCAGCCAAACAGGCAACCTTGCCAGGTGATTTCCAGCACTAGGCAGAAACATTTGTGTATAATGAAAGAACAGGTAAAATAGGACAGCTTACCTGATAGCCTTGGGCATTGTTCCAAAGAGGTGTATGAATTTCATCTTCTATAAATCATTAATGCTTTGCATTGGTCTTTTTTTAATGAGGCAAAGTGAAAAGCTTGTAAACTAATTTGAACAAATACTGGGTATTATTTGCAGCAGGAGATCTCAAACATCAGTTAACATGTGGAGCTGTGGTTGTGAGATATCCTTTATTTGAAAAACAAGGCACCAAAACCTGAATAATAGCACTTGACAAGATTCTCTCGTGGGTGAATTCTCTAAAAAAATGTGCTTTCTTTCACTGGGGAAGATTATAAAAATATTCAATGTCGATAGCTAAGAATAAAAAGGTACTGCGCCTACCAGCTTATTACAGAATAATGAGCTGACCGTTTTATATAATGTTTGGAAATTAAACTTCAGTGTGGATGGCTTTATGTTCAAGTTTTGTTGGAAGCCCCAGAGGTACATCCGTTTGGGTCTGAAAAATGCAATATTTCACCAGGTTCCATGAGATAGAAAGCCTTGCTCAGATGTACTCTATGATAGGAAGATTGCAGGCTACCATCAGTCCTCTTTTTCTCTTTCTGCTTTATGTTAAATGTGCCTGGAGCCATTGAGAAGGCCTCAGCACAGTGCTCTGTAACTGTGCAAAAACATACAAATCAGAACTGGCACTTACTTCTCTCCAAAGGAGGCTTTGAAGAATAGCTGTCCACTTGGAATGAATGAGCTGCCTTCACATGTAAGAGGACAGTAGTGTTAGGCTACCTTCAAGGTTTTGAATACCCTCAAGCACTTTGGGGGCATTTGTGTAGAGGGGGAGAGTATTCAATAGCCTTAAACCATAGAGACTAAATGCCTTTTTAAAATCCAAAAGAATTTACACTAGAGAAAAAGACAATGGATGGGGGTGGTGGAGAGAGAAGACAATGCTCGGAGCAAAATGATCATTATTTGGCAAGAAAGCCTAACATATTGGGGATGTTATGCAGTGCTTGTGATGTTAGATCGTTTGTTGGCTCGATTTACCTGCCCTTTATCCAGACTCTGACTTTTAGTGGATTGGGCCAGATCCAGTCAAAAGCCATTATGAACTGATTTATTTCAGTTGGAAAGAATGTTTATTAATGGGTTTAATTCTCTCCCTGTAAAAAGAGCCAAGTAAGCTTAGACTGCACAAACTGGAAAGCTAGTCTATACTGTTATCATGTTTAAAGTACAATTAAGTGTGTGCGTACAAAGAGAAATCCATACTACTTTCAAGAATATTTGTGTCCTATAAGGTTTTCTTTTAAAAGTACCTTTTATAAGAACAAACTGTTTAGTAATGTCTGTGAAAGAAATATATTGCTATTGTTTGCTTGTTTGTTTTTTACAATTTGGAAAACTTAGAGTTCAATGAACATTCTTTGTAAGATAAAAGTTGAATTTCAATACTATGCTAAACTATGATCTATTTTCATTATATTGTAGCTTGTTGACTAGGTCACAGTGGCAGGGTTCTTATATAGCACATATGTATTAGCAAGTAGCTGGGTTCACAGAATGTGCTAAATCAAAACCAAACAACATATATTTTGACTTATCACTGTCTGTGAACTCAGTGATGGAGCTAACTGTGCATCTGGTTTTGCAACTATTCATCATCACTTCCAATAACTTTTTTCATTCTGGGACATGACCTATAATTATGCAATATGATAGGCTACAAGTCATCACTTCCCTTTCTTCCTAACAATTTTTTTACTGTAACATTTTGGTTCAAATAAACAAAAGTTGATCCAATATTCTATCAAACATGTGGCCTGGATCACCAAAAAAATCAGCTCTGTGCCATTTAATGTGGGTAAACAGAAAGGAACAAATTACTTCAGAGGGAACTTTTGTCAGCAAAGGAGGTGTCGATAATACAGCATCCAAGTAAGATATCAAAACATATATTTTTGAATTTCTTTTGGTTCCATGGAGTAAACCAAAAAGATTTCAAACTCCTAGGCTTTCTAACTCAATGAATGTTGCTTAGAAGTTAAAAATGAGCTTTAACAATGAGCTTTCCATGATTCAGATCCTGACTTATGATCCTGGCTTATTGTGTAAGATGTTTTTATTCAGACATAGTATCCTGGTTAAATAAGAGCTTGTAGCAACTATGCTCCAAAACAGTGGGTGAGAAGCAGAAGAGCAACTTTTAGCCCAATGCAAAACCACATTCACAAATTTTGCAACTGAAATTTCAAACTATCCTCTTATCCAGGCATCAGCATGTCTTTTGTATAACATCAGCTGTTTGACATAGCATCAATTATGTTGATAAGCATGACATATAAATTACACACACACATCTGCCAGTTTTCAGTGTTTATATCAGAAATATTAAGTTATTCTATGGGACATCATAATCATGGAGAAAGACTTGGAGATGAGAGGCCAAAAAACCCTGTTGGTTAATTGAGGAATTTGGGAGTGTGTTCAGCTGCATTCCTAGCTTGAACCCCTGTTCTCTAGACACTAAGGCTAGATGAAGCTTTCAGTTCATAAAATAATATATTCATATAACGTTGCTTTTTGAATACTAACTTGGGGTTACAGGAAAGTAATAGTGCATTTGTTTCCATTTTTAATAAAGAAATTGGTGCTATTAATAATTTGCTTGAAGAAATTAAATATATAATGCACATATTCTCAAAAGAGCTTGAAATGAATTTGTATATAATATGATAAGAAAGGAATTATTTCCCACATGCATAGGAATTCTAGTTTCATGTGGAATTGATTGACGTGTCTGAATTGGTCATCCTTGAGCTAGAATAGTGCATTTTAAAGCAAAGAAAGAACCATCTTTCCTAATATTATATTGTTCTTATAAGAGTATGAAACAATTTTTTTAGAGGAAGCAGTGAGTCAAGGTATTAAATTAAAGCGGAAAAAAATTCTACCAAGTCACTTAAGCACACTCATTATTATGGCCCTTGCTACCTCAGGCCACTGGAGAACTTATAATTTAGTCTGCATTATGCAGTTTGAAGTGTTTTATGTTCTGCATGGAAGCAGGCTGCAATTCAAATATCATTGGCCATGAAAAATATGCACATACATTTAGCATGGAAAATCTCCAAGGGCATGACAGAAGAGACGGGCACATGTTGCCACAGCGTGATGGAGAATTTCTTGAATTAATCATTTGGACATAGTTTATCACCATTTTAGAGTTTTGCCGGAGACATTTTCTCCCCATTTGTTGGGGAAGCTGATTATACATGCACATCTCCAGAAGATAATAAGGCCAAAGCCTTTGATGCTTAAAGGCAACTGGCTCTGTTAGATTCTGTTGCGACACAGAAAACTTCTCCACTGACAGAGCCATTCAGATAACAGGAGTAATTGCTTATTTTATTGGGTTTAGGGAATTGTGTTCCATTCTCCCTCCTTGCCTATTACATCAGTTATTACGACCTGTCTCCTGTCATAATTTAGGGGGAGTGGGGCGTCAAATAAGCATTTTGAAGGTATTTGCGGAAAGAAAAGAACATTCCACATTTAAATATTTCCTCCATATTCCCCAAATGCATACGGTATTATTTTTATAGGGCAGGGTTGGAGAAAATAATCCACAAACAATGGCTTCCTTCTGCAATTATTATTATTTTTTTAGCAGAAAATTGTGGGTTAAGGAGGCAAACACCATTTTAAGGTACACCGGGGTGAAAAGGCAACAGTCCAAGGTGGATTTAGATTTCTTAGTGTGTAAGCATGTGTGCACATAGGCTCCCATTTTATACTCCCTCCACTGAAATGTTCAATTAAGTGGCATAACAGTTCCTCAGTGACTTTATCAAAGATAAATTAATATTACAATGGAGCTTTGTAGGGGCATCTTATGGCTGACATATTCAGTCTTCTCAATAAGCAAGGAAGAAGAAACAAAGAATTGCCATAGAAAATAGGCACTCTATCCCGAACTGATATCTTCTATCTTCTAACCCATAAATAGAATAAGAGAACATTCAGTGTGGTCTTGCATTTTCATGACTTGTCAATTTATATGGTATATGATCTGTATGCCTGTTTTTGCAAATTATTAGGAGCAAATATTTCATACTCAGGTAAGTACCTTACTTATCTGCTGCTTATTAAAACAGCCATGTGCCTTTTACAAGGCTTCCAAATGAGCAGAAAAAAGGTGCCACTTCTTAAAGGAATCGGTGCATTAAAGCAACTCTTGAAAGAAAATCTTACTTCCTCTGAGTAGATCCAAAGATCAGTTTTATATCCCCGTCCTCTCTCTCTTTTTTTTCTTCCTTCAAGTTATTTTTGATCTTGGTGGATGACTGCCTAGACTTTTCTTGGCAAGGTTTCAGAAGTGGTTTGCCATTGTTTGCTTCCTAGGACTGAGAGAGTGTGACTGATCCAAGATCACCCAATTGGCTTTGTGCTTAAGGCAGGTCTAGAACTCACGGTCTCCCAATTTCTAGCCTGGTGCCTTAACCATTGCACCAAACTAGCTCTCTTATACATGTTTAGTTCAAAGTAATTCCTAATGAATTCAGTGAATGTCACTTTCAGGAAAAAACAGATATAGAACTTCATTTTCAATTTCCCAATATTCCAGTGTCCTTAATATTTCAGTACAGCAATCTTTGTCATCAAAGATGTGCTATAGAGTTTGAAACCAATAACATGTCACATGTGCTCTTTTGAATTCCTTTGGGAATATTGGAAAAAAGTATCTGAATTTCTAAAAGTGGGGTTTACTTGCTTCCTTTTTTCTACACTGCTCTGCGTCAATATCCCTCCTGATGAAAATAGTCTCCTTTATCTCTATGTTCTGAGCAATCATATGAGTAATTGTGAAACAGATACATAATTTCTTATTTAATTTAGGAATCAAGCAATACTCAGCATCTTGCAAGATAAGAAATAGAATAACAATTAAATCCTCCACAGTAAAAATATTAAAATAAATGACAAGGACAATAAAAGTAAATAGTAAATGGTGCAATGCAATAAATTAAGAAATGTCCTCAGAAATAAATAGGATTTTAATAACTTTTCAAAAACCAGAAGAGAAAGGTGGGTGATTCTGATCTCCAAAGAGAGGCCATTCCAGAGCACCACAGAAAAGGGGTGCCTAGTCTTAGCTCCCCTCAACTCCAGGAAATGTGAGATCCCTAGCAACTATTCCCTACATGTTCTAATAGGTCAGCTAATTCTGCTTGGGGAAGGAAATATCAAACGTATGGCTTCATTCATTCTGCCAGAGCAAATTTATTTATTGCCAGAGATATTGAGGAACCAAATCTTACTGTAGCTTGTTAAGTTGTTCTGATGGCCGTTATGTTTCATATGACATTTTAAGTGGCATATAAAAGGAACAGTTCAAAAAGCCTGACCGATCTTGGCAGGATTTTGCATCTTTTGTTAGGTACTCCTTGTAATTCTCTGGTGTGAAATACTTATATATTTTTATTTAATGGGAAGATACTTTTGTAAGGTGTAATGTGGTACCCATAGTCTATTATCTTGATGCTGAAGAATGTGGGCATTACATGGAAAGTTTCAATATTAGAAGAACTGGAATTCACTTGTTAATGGAAACAAAGTGGGAAGCTCTAGCATTGCAAGGACAGAGAAAGATCCTCAGGATAGCATATTGCGACTAAACAATGCAATATGCAATAACTGCCTGAATGGCATAGTTGTGAGGGGCAAGACACCAAATTCTGTATTAATGGGATCACAAATTTCTGCTAATGCTTAGCAGATAGAAAGATATTGCCCTATTGATTTCAATGATTAACCTAATTTAAACATCTCATGCTGAAATTGACAATTTAATGGAAAATATTTAATTTTGGAAGAATTATATGCTTTGTACTCCAGGGTAAAAAAATAAATAAATCTTCATTTGTCATGATCATTTCTTGAGAAGTTATATATCATTAGAATCTACACACCTATGACCTGATAAGTCAAGTTTTTTTTTAAAGTTAGTTCATTGTACTGCTTGATGTGCCTCATAACATCTTGCTATTGAAAAGCTGGCTGCTCTTGCAGGCACTGGGGTAAATTGAGTCCCTATCTGATGTTTTTGGAAGATATACATCTGTCTTTGGGATATTTATGAATTTTTCTCCCTGTTACAATCAGTGCTTTTTTTGTAAAAGAAAAAGGTGCCGGAACTCACACATGTCATACAACCCACCTTGCCTACTCCAGAAGGTTCTATCCAAAAAAGGTGCCGGAACTCCGTTCTGAGCGTTCTATGAGAAAAAAAAGCCCTAGTTACAATATTGACAGTAGGAGATAAGTAGCCTCTAAATTGTTTGGAAAAAGGTAAACCTCTTGATGTAGACCTATATGTATATAGGCTTCCATATGATTTGGCATGATGGAAGATCCTTGTCCCTTTAGAAATCTTTTCTTTCAAATTTGTCCACACTCATTATGTGGACATCTGAGGTAGAAATGGAACATCATGTTGGGGCAGGGCTAATAAGCTTGTACCTTGTCTGTTAAAATATATAGCCCCCTTTGTTTGAATGACACATGAAAGGGGACTTCAAAAGCCATACCAAAATGACAGTTTTATTGTAGCATAAACCTTAGAGGGTCAGAGTCCATTACATCAGTTACATGATGTATTCACCTAAGTAGGTAAAATATAGTCAGAGTAGTGAGTGAAAACAATCATATCATTTTATTTCCTACTAAGGCAAAAAGGTCAAACAATGCAAGAGATAAAAAGCATGTCACACAGTATGATGCAGAACATAAATGAATACAAGATTCAATTAGCATTAATAGGACCCTAATCCTTTCAACACCTACAGCAATGATGAATGTGTATAACATTAAAAAAAGAAGCAGTCCTTCTCAATAAATAGACAAACCAATCAAGAGATGCTTTTGGGTCAGTTTTGCTAATGGATTCCATTTCCAATTCAAATGGATTTTTTATAATAATTATTAAAGGAGAAAAACACAGCAAAATTGTATGTGACAATGTTGGCAAAGATCACGACCACCTTGAGTTTCCTAAATCATTAAATGTTGGAGTAGAAATACTTCAGTTTTACCATCCAATTCATCACCTGTTAAGTTTTCATTTTTAAAATAATTTTTATTAAAAGGTTTTAAAAACTACACAAACATCAAAGAAGACATAGAAAACAACAATCTCTCTCTCTCTCTCTCTCTCTCTCTCTCTCTCTCTCTATATATATATATATATATATATATATATATATATATATATATATATATATATATATATATATATATGGATCTTTGGTTATTCGGGTTTTTTCCCCGCGTAGAACTAAAGGTGTAGGGGCGACGTTTCGACGGAATCCCATCCGTCATCATCAGGCTGGAGGCTTCTGCTTCCTTCTTCTGGGAGAAGCATGTGGCTGTTTGTTCCTCTTTTTTAAACTGCCAGAGGGGGTGTGCCAGAGGGGGTGTGCCAGAGGGGGTGGATCACCCCTTTCACCTGTCATCGCAAACCTCTACATGGAACACTTTGAAACCCTCGCTCTAGAAAAATCCAACCACAAACCCAAACTCTGGCTCAGATACGTAGATGACACCTTCGTAATCTGGCCACACGGCAAAGAAAAACTGGATGACTTCCTCACACACCTCAATAGCCTACACCCCAAAATACAATTCACCATGGAAACAGAAGCTAACAATCAACTTCCCTTCCTTGATGTCTTAGTCTACAAGAAATCCAACGGCTCCCTAGGACACACTATCTACCATAAAAAAACACACACAAACCGCTATCTGAATGCACTCTCACACCACCACCCAGCACAGATCAACTCCGTAGCCAAGACACTCATCTCCAGAACAAAACACCTAGCTGATGAACAACACCAAAAAACCAAACTACACACTCTCACTAATGTACTAACAGCCAATGGATTCCAAAGAAACACGATTACCAACTTAATCCGAAGAGAGACACCCACAAAAACCCAAGACAGAGAACAAGAAAATGGCAAAGCCCTCCTCCCATACTTAAAAGGGACCACAGACAGAATCAGCAAGGTCCTCCAAAAACACAACATCAAAACAGCATTCTACACAGACAGAAAAATATCCACCATCCTAAGAAACCCCAAAGACATAATTGGCTTAGAAAACCAAGGAGTATACGAAATCCCATGCTCCACCTGTCCCACCACATACATCGGACAGACCAACAGAAGAATAAGTGCACGCATTGAAGAGCACAAAAACTCACTCAGAAAAGGAGAACAAACTTCATCCCTGGTCCAACACTTTGAAGCCACGGGACATGAAATTGATTTTAAAAAAACCAAAACTATCGCCAAAATTGAACATTTTAACAACAGAATAATCAGAGAAGCCATTGAGATAGAAAAACGCCCCCACAGCATAAACAAACGAGATGATACCTCTCGCCTACCAACCATTTGGAAACCCGCCTTGATTGACAGACGAGTCCCAACCACCAAGAATGATAGACCCAAACTCATGATAACACATGACATCACCACCACACAACCATTCAAAAACCAAATCCGAACCCACAATGATAACGAGGCACAACCACAAAACAGAAACCTAACCACAGCTGCAACATCAGCCACTTTAAACCCCTCCAAACCACACAATAAGCAAACTGACACCCACTATAAAAACATGGCACCACCACAAACACGAAGCCGAACAAAAGCAGCACAACTCACCAGCTCAGGTCTAAGGCTGGCAGCTGAGACCAGCCCATCCACTCAAAACACACCCCCACCCAATCAGAACACACACACCATTCAAAACACACTCCCACCCAATCAGAACACACTTACTCCCCCACCCAATCAGAGCAACCTCCACCTACAGAACACACCCCCTCTGGCAGTTTAAAAAAGAGGAACAAACAGCCACATGCTTCTCCCAGAAGAAGGAAGCAGAAGCCTCCAGCCTGATGATGACGGATGGGATTCCGTCGAAACGTCGCCCCTACACCTTTAGTTCTACGCGGGGAAAAACCCGAATAACCAAAGATCCACATACGAACACCCGCGGAAACCTCAGAAAACAAATATCTTACCTCTACGGGGAGGAAATCCACCAGCTAACTAGGACCTATGAAAAACTCGAAGTACGAAGAGCTTCCATTCTGTGTGACCTCACATTCCTACGCAACTGCCGAGATCAAAATTTAATCCCCACATCCTTCCAATTGAAATTCCACTCCAACTCTGCAGCCATCAAACGCATCCTGATAAGAACTGAACTGGCCCTAATCAGAAATGAACTCCACACAAAAAGATTCCTCCTGGACCGAATCAACAGAGACCTCCTCACACTTCACCTCAAACTCAGCAACAAGATCCACCCCACACTTTGGGACAAATTCAAACAAATCGCTGTCTGGAGAGCTGAAACAGAGACTGCCTACAAAACAGACACACACACCAATAAACTCCGAAGACTAAAGGAATGCCAGAAACAAACCCCTCCTCTCTCACAGCAACACATGAAACAAACTGTGCACAACATCTCAGATAGGATTCTCACCAAAGCTGAAACCAATGTCCTGTCTAAAGGATTTAATTTTGCAGTCGCTCCCAAACACATTCCCACGGAAACCATTATATGCGGAGTCGAATCCAGCCTGACCAAAATTAACCCTGATGACGCCAACAAAATCAGACTCGAAGTGACCAACATCCTCTGCACCAGCAAACCACCCAAAAGCAACTTACCCAAAGAGGAACAGACAGCACTACTTAACCTAAAAAATGACACCAGCATAATCATTCTGCCAGCAGACAAAGGCAACGCCACGGTGGTAATGAACTCATCTGACTACCATACCAAATTATCCAACCTACTCCGAGACTCCACATACAAACTCCTCAAGACAGATCCCACCACCTACCTGGAAAAAACCACAAAATCCAAAATAAAAGCCACCCCCATCAGTGAAGAGATCCAGAAAACAATCATTCCCAGAGAAAAATCATCCAGATGTCCTAAGCTCTATGGTCTGCCCAAGATACACAAAGAAGGAACCCCACTCAGACCCATAGTCAGCTCCATAGGCTCACCTCTACAAAATCTAGCCAAATTTCTTGCTAAACAACTACAGCCTTACGCAAATTCCATCACCTCACACGTACAAGATTCATTCCATTTCATAGAGATCATAAGTAAACTAAACTTACAGCCCTGTGACCTACTTGTGAGCTTCGATGTCGTATCCCTCTTCACCCAAGTGCCAATCAAAGAAGCCTTGACAGCTATCCGAAATAAATACAACCCCCCCAAAACACATCCTAGATCTGACCAACCACTGCCTATCTAACACATACTTCATCTACAATGGACAAAGATACAAACAAATGGAAGGAGCACCCATGGGATCACCCCTTTCACCTGTCATCGCAAACCTCTACATGGAACACTTTGAAACCCTCGCTCTAGAAAAATCCAACCACAAACCCAAACTCTGGCTCAGATACGTAGATGACACCTTCGTAATCTGGCCACACGGCAAAGAAAAACTGGATGACTTCCTCACACACCTCAATAGCCTACACCCCAAAATACAATTCACCATGGAAACAGAAGCTAACAATCAACTTCCCTTCCTTGATGTCTTAGTCTACAAGAAATCCAACGGCTCCCTAGGACACACTATCTACCATAAAAAAACACACACAAACCGCTATCTGAATGCACTCTCACACCACCACCCAGCACAGATCAACTCCGTAGCCAAGACACTCATCTCCAGAACAAAACACCTAGCTGATGAACAACACCAAAAAACCAAACTACACACTCTCACTAATGTACTAACAGCCAATGGATTCCAAAGAAACACGATTACCAACTTAATCCGAAGAGAGACACCCACAAAAACCCAAGACAGAGAACAAGAAAATGGCAAAGCCCTCCTCCCATACTTAAAAGGGACCACAGACAGAATCAGCAAGGTCCTCCAAAAACACAACATCAAAACAGCATTCTACACAGACAGAAAAATATCCACCATCCTAAGAAACCCCAAAGACATAATTGGCTTAGAAAACCAAGGAGTATACGAAATCCCATGCTCCACCTGTCCCACCACATACATCGGACAGACCAACAGAAGAATAAGTGCACGCATTGAAGAGCACAAAAACTCACTCAGAAAAGGAGAACAAACTTCATCCCTGGTCCAACACTTTGAAGCCACGGGACATGAAATTGATTTTAAAAAAACCAAAACTATCGCCAAAATTGAACAT
This sequence comes from Vipera ursinii, assembly GCF_947247035.1. NCBI lineage: Eukaryota > Metazoa > Chordata > Lepidosauria > Squamata > Viperidae > Vipera > Vipera ursinii. The sequence continues at coordinate 124,381,114 of NC_139516.1, forward strand.
TTTAACAACAGAATAATCAGAGAAGCCATTGAGATAGAAAAACGCCCCCACAGCATAAACAAACGAGATGATACCTCTCGCCTACCAACCATTTGGAAACCCGCCTTGATTGACAGACGAGTCCCAACCACCAAGAATGATAGACCCAAACTCATGATAACACATGACATCACCACCACACAACCATTCAAAAACCAAATCCGAACCCACAATGATAACGAGGCACAACCACAAAACAGAAACCTAACCACAGCTGCAACATCAGCCACTTTAAACCCCTCCAAACCACACAATAAGCAAACTGACACCCACTATAAAAACATGGCACCACCACAAACACGAAGCCGAACAAAAGCAGCACAACTCACCAGCTCAGGTCTAAGGCTGGCAGCTGAGACCAGCCCATCCACTCAAAACACACCCCCACCCAATCAGAACACACACACCATTCAAAACACACTCCCACCCAATCAGAACACACTTACTCCCCCACCCAATCAGAGCAACCTCCACCTACAGAACACACCCCCTCTGGCAGTTTAAAAAAGAGGAACAAACAGCCACATGCTTCTCCCAGAAGAAGGAAGCAGAAGCCTCCAGCCTGATGATGACGGATGGGATTCCGTCGAAACGTCGCCCCTACACCTTTAGTTCTACGCGGGGAAAAACCCGAATAACCAAAGATCCACATACGAACACCCGCGGAAACCTCAGAAAACAAATATCTTACCTCTACGGGGAGGAAATCCACCAGCTAACTAGGACCTATGAAAAACTCGAAGTACGAAGAGCTTCCATTCTGTGTGACCTCACATTCCTACGCAACTGCCGAGATCAAAATTTAATCCCCACATCCTTCCAATTGAAATTCCACTCCAACTCTGCAGCCATCAAACGCATCCTGATAAGAACTGAACTGGCCCTAATCAGAAATGAACTCCACACAAAAAGATTCCTCCTGGACCGAATCAACAGAGACCTCCTCACACTTCACCTCAAACTCAGCAACAAGATCCACCCCACACTTTGGGACAAATTCAAACAAATCACTGTCTGGAGAGCTGAAACAGAGACTGCCTACAAAACAGACACACACACCAATAAACTCCGAAGACTAAAGGAATGCCAGAAACAAACCCCTCCTCTCTCACAGCAACACATGAAACAAACTGTGCACAACATCTCAGATAGGATTCTCACCAAAGCTGAAACCAATGTCCTGTCTAAAGGATTTAATTTTGCAGTCGCTCCCAAACACATTCCCACGGAAACCATTATATGCGGAGTCGAATCCAGCCTGACCAAAATTAACCCTGATGACGCCAACAAAATCAGACTCGAAGTGACCAACATCCTCTGCACCAGCAAACCACCCAAAAGCAACTTACCCAAAGAGGAACAGACAGCACTACTTAACCTAAAAAATGACACCAGCATAATCATTCTGCCAGCAGACAAAGGCAACGCCACGGTGGTAATGAACTCATCTGACTACCATACCAAATTATCCAACCTACTCCGAGACTCCACATACAAACTCCTCAAGACAGATCCCACCACCTACCTGGAAAAAACCACAAAATCCAAAATAAAAGCCACCCCCATCAGTGAAGAGATCCAGAAAACAATCATTCCCAGAGAAAAATCATCCAGATGTCCTAAGCTCTATGGTCTGCCCAAGATACACAAAGAAGGAACCCCACTCAGACCCATAGTCAGCTCCATAGGCTCACCTCTACAAAATCTAGCCAAATTTCTTGCTAAACAACTACAGCCTTACGCAAATTCCATCACCTCACACGTACAAGATTCATTCCATTTCATAGAGATCATAAGTAAACTAAACTTACAGCCCTGTGACCTACTTGTGAGCTTCGATGTCGTATCCCTCTTCACCCAAGTGCCAATCAAAGAAGCCTTGACAGCTATCCGAAATAAATACAACCCCCCAAAACACATCCTAGATCTGACCAACCACTGCCTATCTAACACATACTTCATCTACAATGGACAAAGATACAAACAAATGGAAGGAGCACCCATGGGATCACCCCTTTCACCTGTCATCGCAAACCTCTACATGGAACACTTTGAAACCCTCGCTCTAGAAAAATCCAACCACAAACCCAAACTCTGGCTCAGATACGTAGATGACACCTTCGTAATCTGGCCACACGGCAAAGAAAAACTGGATGACTTCCTCACACACCTCAATAGCCTACACCCCAAAATACAATTCACCATGGAAACAGAAGCTAACAATCAACTTCCCTTCCTTGATGTCTTAGTCTACAAGAAATCCAACGGCTCCCTAGGACACACTATCTACCATAAAAAACACACACAAACCGCTATCTGAATGCACTCTCACACCACCACCCAGCACAGATCAACTCCGTAGCCAAGACACTCATCTCCAGAACAAAACACCTAGCTGATGAACAACACCAAAAAACCGAACTACACACTCTCACTAATGTACTAACAGCCAATGGATTCCAAAGAAACACGATTACCAACTTAATCCGAAGAGAGACACCCACAAAAACCCAAGACAGAGAACAAGAAAATGGCAAAGCCCTCCTCCCATACTTAAAAGGGACCACAGACAGAATCAGCAAGGTCCTCCAAAAACACAACATCAAAACAGCATTCTACACAGACAGAAAAATATCCACCATCCTAAGAAACCCCAAAGACATAATTGGCTTAGAAAACCAAGGAGTATACGAAATCCCATGCTCCACCTGTCCCACCACATACATCGGACAGACCAACAGAAGAATAAGTGCACGCATTGAAGAGCACAAAAACTCACTCAGAAAAGGAGAACAAACTTCATCCCTGGTCCAACACTTTGAAGCCACGGGACATGAAATTGATTTTAAAAAAACCAAAACTATCGCCAAAATTGAACATTTTAACAACAGAATAATCAGAGAAGCCATTGAGATAGAAAAACGCCCCCACAGCATAAACAAACGAGATGATACCTCTCGCCTACCAACCATTTGGAAACCCGCCTTGATTGACAGACGAGTCCCAACCACCAAGAATGATAGACCCAAACTCATGATAACACATGACATCACCACCACACAACCATTCAAAAACCAAATCCGAACCCACAATGATAACGAGGCACAACCACAAAACAGAAACCTAACCACAGCTGCAACATCAGCCACTTTAAACCCCTCCAAACCACACAATAAGCAAACTGACACCCACTATAAAAACATGGCACCACCACAAACACGAAGCCGAACAAAAGCAGCACAACTCACCAGCTCAGGTCTAAGGCTGGCAGCTGAGACCAGCCCATCCACTCAAAACACACCCCCACCCAATCAGAACACACACACCATTCAAAACACACTCCCACCCAATCAGAACACACTTACTCCCCCACCCAATCAGAGCAACCTCCACCTACAGAACACACCCCCTCTGGCAGTTTAAAAAAGAGGAACAAACAGCCACATGCTTCTCCAAGAAGAAGGAAGCAGAAGCCTCCAGCCTGATGATGACGGATGGGATTCCGTCGAAACGTCGCCCCTACACCTTTAGTTCTACGCGGGGAAAAACCCGAATAACCAAAGATCCACATACGAACACCCGCGGAAACCTCAGAAAACATATATATATATATATATATATATATATATATATATATATATATATATATATATATATATATATATATATATATATATATATATATATATATAGAGAGAGAGAGAGAGAGAGAGAGAGAGAGAGAGAGAGAGAGAGAGAGAGAGAGAGAGAGAGAGAGAGAGAGAGAGAGAGAGAGAGAGATCTTTGGTCATTCGGGTTTTTCCCCACATAGAATTGAAGGTATAAGAGCAACGTTTCAACGAAATCTCATCCGTCATCCTCAGGCTGGTGGCTTCAGCTTCATTCTTCTGGGAGAAGTGTGTGGTAGTGGCTGTTTGTTCCTCTTTTTTAAACTGCCAGAGGGGGTGTGTTCTGTGGGTGGAGGTGTGCTCTGATTGGGTGGGGGATTAGCTGTGTTCTGATTGGGTAGGGGTGTGTTTTGAGTGGATGGGCTGGTCTCAGCTGCCAGTCTTAGACCTGAACTGGTGAGTTGTGCTGCTTTTGTTCGGCTCCGTGTTTGTGGTGGTGCCATGTTTTTATAGTGGGTGTCAGTTTGCTTATACCTTCAATTCTACGTGGGAAAAAACCCGAATGACCAAAGATCTACATACAAACACCCGCAAAAACCTCAGAAAACACACACACACACACACACACACACACACATAAACATATTGGAGTACCAAATTATACAATCTACAGATGCAGTGCTATACCACTGCCCCAGCATGCTTTGAATGCTACGAAGGATATAGCAGTGCGCTATCTTTAGTAAGCTGGGCCTTCACACCCTTATTTTTCTAATTAACTTCCTTTTGTTTTCTTTGTACTATCATTTTCCCATCATTTATAGATCCTTATCTTTTGAGGTTTGCATCTGTTGGCATTCAGGTATATGAACTCTTCATCACCTGCTTTATTTCTGTTCCGGCTGGATTTGGCATTTTTGTCTAACTATTGAGTCCTTACCAAGGACCTGGGATAGGCAGATCTGGATGTTTGATGATGTTACAGATGACGATGACGACGACAATGATGACGACTCACCTCAAGCTCTGTGTATGCTAAATAATTCTTTGAGATGCTGAAACTGACCTCACAGGGGAAAACCTTTCAGTTTGTTTCTCAATTTAAATGAGCTCTTGATTTTGAGAAAAATAGTTGTGCAATGAATGGGAGAGGACTTCAACCCTTTGCTCTAAGACCAGGGGTAGGCAACCTCGGCTGTTTTATGAATTCTGGGAGTTGAAGTCCATGAGTCATAAAAGAGCCTACGTTGCCTACCCCTGCTCTAGACTGTTTACTAAATTAAAATTGGCACCTCCAAGCTGTTATTTGCATTTTAAAGAAAGTCTTCATTGGTGCCTCACTTTCAAATAGCAGCTTCAGATAATGCAGAGAAATTTTATTTATTTTATTGAGATGGGGGGAAAGAAAGACTTACACATCCTTATCGTTTAGGCCTGTTTGTGGCAGCTACTCTCAGGGAACCCATACTTCCCCCCCCCCACGTGCCCTTTGATTGTATTCATTTGACAGAAACAAAGAACAAGAACACTTTTAGCTACAAACAGAACAGTCAACAAGGATGAAATTAAATGAATCTCCTTGAGGAAGGACTTTGGAGATGCCCATCTCAGTGAAGCATCCCTTATGAAATATTCTTACCAATTGAAGATCCATCCTTTTATTACGCCTTATCTGGCTATAAACCCACTTGTTTCATTTCTTCATGATATTCTCCTTATTCACTGCCCATTATTTTTAGAATGTTTTTTCCAATCTATTGATTCCTGTCTGTCTGTCTGTCTGTCTGTCTGTCTGTCTGTCTGTCTACCTACCTACCTACCTACCTACCTACTTATCTATCTATCTATCTATCTATCTATCTATCTATCTATCTATCTATCTATCTATCTATCTATCTATCTATCATCTATCTATCTATCTATCTATCTATCATCTCTCTCTCTCTCTCTCTCTCTCTCATTCATTCTCTCTCTCTCTCTCTCTCTCTCTCTCTCTCTCTCTCTCTCTCTCTCTCTCTCTCTCTCTCTCTCTCTCTCTCTCTCATCTGTATGTCTAACTGCCTTCTGCCTGCCTGTGTCTGCCTATCTATTGGCCTATCATCTGTCTGTCTGTGTGTTTATTATCTATCTTTCTACTTTATATTCAGTTAATTACAACTGCTTATTTTCATAATTAAACTGTTGGTCTCCAGGTTCCTTCATTTCCCTATTAAAAATATCTGTAGATTTTAAGATGGAAAACTACATTTCTGAGACGACAAGGTAAGGTTTGATTTAGGATTTCACTTCTGGAAAAAGAGATGGGGCTGTTACTGTTTGTAATCTGGGATGCAAAATTTACTTATTTACTTGTTTGTGTTTTTCTACTGTAATGCAGCTGAATGGCCCATTCATGCTGGATATGGTCCCTTTGGTTTCTTCAATTCAATTTCTTCATAAACAAATTCAGTTTTTCAATATTTAAAGTCTTCATTACTTATAAACCATTATTAATTAGTTAGCTTTGTTACTTAAATCAGTGCCACTTAAAACAAATCAATAACCTCTCTTTCTCTAGGGCAGGGGTGTATAACTCACAACATCATGTGACGTGTCGTGACGTATCGCAACTTTTCCCTCATTGCCGGAAATGGGGTGGGTGTGGATTTGGTGTGGCACATCTGGCCTGTTGGGAAAAACAAGAATAGCAGCGCTAACTACCCCATTGCCTTGTGAATCAGTATCCCTCTGTTTATACGCTGTCACTATCTCTTCTTCACAGGGTAAGGAGAGCTATCTCTTTGGCAACTACAATAGGGACAAGTATCCAGAAGAAGGCAATTCTCAGAACAGCAAGAAATAAATCTAAAGCTAAACCAGCACTCAGTAGCTGATGCTGAGTGAGGTTCTTGTAGAGGAATTCCTTTTATGGCATTAGGAAGTCCTAATAAAGAAGAGCAGCTATTTAAAAATAAAAAAAACCCTGACCTTATAACAACCTATCTATAATAAATTCAGGCTTTAAGTCTTAACATTTTTTTTCTTCTGCTCTTAAATAATAGATAGATAGATAGATAGATAGATAGATAGATAGATAGATAGATAGATAGATAACCTTTATTGTCATTTTTACTGTGGGCACAATGGCACACATTAAAAATGAAATTTAGTTGCTTGCTCTCAAGTGTACACATACATACTGTAACACACATTTAAACATACTATAAACAACATATGTATAGACCTACACCCCTATATATAACTAACATATAAATATTATATCTTTATATCTCTGTGTGTGTTTATGTATCTATATCTATATATCTATATCTATATATCTATGTATCTATATCTATATCTATCTATCTATCTATCTATCTGTCTGTCTGTCTGTATATATATATATATATATATATATATATATATATATATATATATATATATATATATATATATATATAATCCCTAATTATGCTAAAAATGCAAATCCTGGGTATACTCATATTTAAAAGGAAACAATTGAACACCAGGATAAAATACAAACAAAACTGTTTAATGCGCTAACACACTTAGCTGATTGCTTTTGTGCCCTGCTCATTGAGCGGGTCACCAGTCTACCCGCCCCAATTGACTGTATAGTTTCTAGTTGTCCCTCATCAGTCCGCATGTTTGTAAGCTTGGGAGTCATTTCCTCACTCATAGTCGCTCTCCTTATTTGCCTGGTTTGTGTCTGAGTCTGAATGCCCATAGATCAGCTCTCTAGTAGCTCTTGTTTCGCACCCTCTCCCCTCTTTTTGCTGGGTCCAGGTGCCCATCTTAGGGTATTATATAGGATGCACTGGGGATTCCTCCCTTTTGAGGACCACAGTTCTTGTTCATGTAGCCACACCATTCCAATCCTGCAAGGGCGGGACTCATTGTGCCTGTCGTGAGTTGTAACACTGGTAGATCCCTTGAAATGGAGCTCTAGGGGAAATAATGCCCTTAACTCATTGGTTAATCATTGGTTAACTCTTTGGTAAACTCAGAGGTTGAATTTGTGTGTGTGTGTGTGTGTGTGTGTGTGTGTGTGTGTGTGTGAGAGAGAGAGAGAGAGAGAGAGAGAGAGAGAGAGAGAGAGAGAGAGAGAGAGAGAGAGATGGTTTAACCAGGCATGCAAATTTCATGTGATTGGGGAATTTGATTAAAAGGAGTATTTATTTTTCCTAATCAGATATTGATGAAGCTAAAACTTTGTTCCTTCCTGTTTAAATGCTTAGCTGAATCTAAATACTGTAGATGCCTGTTGCACTGATTTTAAAGGCTTTCCCAGAGCAAACCTAATCCCATTTTGCAAAGATGGTACCCAATAGGTTAGCTATAAAGAGAAAAACTTGTCAATTTTGTGTATTTTGAGGTCACTTTCACATGAAGAACTGAGTCTTTTAATGAAGGTGTGTTATTTGCCATTCTGAAATCAATGCTGCTACAGCAACTGGTATTGTTGAGAAATTAGAAACCATTGGCTTTTTAAAACTCTTTAGATGCATAGTTCTCCTGCTTCAGACATGAAAAAGTAATCTTAAAGGGAATTTTGTAAACTCTAATTCCATTTCTGGGAAAGCGTTAATACATCCCTTCAGTTTTTGTCCATCTGAATATGCCCTTCTTATCCACTCTGTGTTGATAATTATTGTAGAATAAATATAACAATAATTATGCATTTTTTGTATAATAAAAATAAGAATTTTTCTATTGATAAGAATTTGACATGAAGGCAGGTGGTTAAGAGGTTGGTCTATAAACCAGACAACTGTGAGTTGTAATGAAAACTGGCTAGTTTACTTTGGGCCAATCACTTTCTGTCAGCCCAATCTACCATGCAATGTTGTTGTAGGGGGAAAAAATAGGAGGAAGGAATACAGGTGGTCCTCAACTTACAACAGTTCACTGAGTGACTGTTCAAAGTTACAGCGTCACTGAAAAAGTGATTTATGACTAATTTTCCATTGCAGCATTTTCCCACGGTCACATGATCAGAATTTGGATGCTGGGCAACTGGTTCATATTTATGACGGTTGCAGTGTCCTGGGGTCATGTGATCACCTTTTGTGGGGTTTTTTTGACAAGCAAAGTCAATGGGGAAGCCAGATTCACTTAACAGCTCTGTTATTAATTTAACAACTGCAGTGATTCACTTAAAAGGGGGCAAAATTCACTTGACAACTATCTCACTTAGCAACAGAAATTTTGGGCTCAATTGTGATTGTAAATTGAGGACTACCTGTATAGATTTGCTGCCTTTAACTGCTTATAAAGTAATAAAGGAGGAATAAAAAAAATCTAGAACAATCCTTCCGCGCCTAGATGTAACTGAGAGGATGAATATGATTTAATTTGGGAAAATGTATATATCACTCATTTATGTAAATCTGAAAAAGTTGTGCATCTTGTTTCCTTACATGAAATAATCTGTTTTTATTATTGTCATGGCTGACAAAATCTTAGGAGACAAACTACTTAGGAAAATTGATAGGAATGCAATTGCTAATAATAACTACAATAACAACAATCACACCAGAAATGATTGATTTCATCCAGAAACATCTATCAAATGTCTAAACTGCATAATGATAATATTCTTCACCTATTGACTAATGTCAGAGAATGTCGACTTGTCGACTTGCCCAATGTGGGAGAACAGATTCTAAGCCCTGTGAGGTGTTTTGTTGTCCAAAGAGACAAAAAAAATAAAAATAAAAAAAATCCACGAATATTGTTATTGCGATCATCATTTATGATTGAATTTTTTTTGCTGGGCTGCTACAGAATGCTGAACTATTCATGTAAATATTTCATGTAGCTGTGATCACTAGAATATATGTTTCAAAAAGGGCTAGACTCAAAAGAATGTTTGGGTTGGAAGAAAGATAATTAATGAATTTGCCTGCATACTGCCAAATAATAAGAGTGTGGTAGAACATGTGAAAGAAGGGGCAAAAGTTTGAGATAGTTAGTTCCAGATCTCTGTGCTTAATGAAGAATTCTGCCTTGGGTGAGATGTACCAGTAACAGTGACAAACAAAATGAAAGCTTTATGTACAACCAATCAAACTGTCGAGTAGATAAAAGCTCATGTAAAATGGAACCTTTTCAAGGGGGTGGGGGCTGGGCAGGAGAAGGAACCATGTCTCTGAATAGTTTAATATCTTCTTTCAACATTTAAGAGAAACAGAAGGATGATTGCACACTTCTACCATTTGCTTTGAAGACAGTGCTCCCTTGCACATTTCCAGAAGGTCATCTTTGAGATGTACAAGTGAACCCCCTTCATTTAAGTCTCCTCCTAACATTCATATTTAACTTTCCTTTCATTCGGTGGCCTTTATTAGCTGAGCTCCTGGAGCTTGTAGCACATTTTAAACAGCAACAGTGGGAGGATGTAAATGCAGAATAATGGATCAGGACTCAAATTTGCATGGTCAAATGTCAAAAAAATTAGGTCTTCCCCAGAACCATGTCAAGAGAAATAACATAAGTGGCCAGCTCAACAGCAGGCCTGCCATTATCAGTTAGCTCAAGCTGTCATCTCTACCTAGGATGGGAAGCAATGGTCATTAGTTTTAACTCTGCAGAGGGAGGTGCAATTCCTCTTCATTGTATAATATATATAGGTCCTATTTTTAACACCACATGACAGTTTTTCACAGTGAACCCACACAATGTTATGGTGCCTCTTTGACATGGAGGTGGTGTTTAGGGCAGAAAGAAAAAGCAGAGGCAAAGGAAGAAAATTCCCATCGACAACTGTTAGCTGGAACCACTCAGGAACTCAATTGCTGATTGGATAAATGCTCATTTAAGGTAATCACTTTATTTCAGGCCTTATAATGACATTAACTAGCTTAGAATACAGGGAATTACATGAGCCAGAACAAATAATTGAATATTCTGCTACCCGAGAACGTGAAGTAAGTCTGACTTAATGTCATGCCATTTCAGAAGCTAGCACAACCATGCAATTAGATAATAAGCTTAAAAAGCATAAAATTGAAACACACGAGAGAGAGAGAGTGAGAGAGAGAGAGAGAGAGAGAGAGAGAACTGTTAATACCAAAAACAATAAACTTTATAGACTCTGTGAAACAAACCAAATCTATATGTAGTGCTTTATAATGACGATTTGCTGAACTGTCACTGAAAAAGCTAACATGGGCCTGATAATTCATAATCAATAATTTAAGGCATCAGAAAGAAAGAAAGAAAAAGTTCTTTTGGATACATTTGCTTTCCCAAGTTCCAGTGAAAAAAACTACACCCTGGAACTGTTCAATTAACAGTATGCCAAATGAACATGATTTGGGATATAATCTGTCTACCTATCTGAGATCTGAGTATTTTGGCATTAATGATGGATGCATTTAGTTGCAGAAATATAATGAGGGGATCTGTGAAACATTTTTATTCTGCTTCCAGTCAAGTCAATTATTGTGCCTGGTCTCATTGTCAGCATTTAACCCAGCCAGCCTAAATGACAAAGTTTCTCATCTCCAATATCTTCCCATTTTTCTTTCTACTAAAAAAGAAAAAGGAAGATAGACTAGCTCCATGTTTTCCTTTAGCATTAAAGGAGTTTTGAAAGCCTCTGTAGTATGAATCTATTTGCAGACTTCAAAGCATTTTTTGTGTTTTTGAATACATTATTTGGAATGTCTGCATGTAGCTTAGGATATTCCAGTGTACTAACAATGTCTGAAGAGGGTCATCTAATATGATCTTCAGATTGAACAGGAAATGTAAGAAGGCAGTCATGGCATCCTTCCAATGGAATGTAAGACCATGGGTCTTGCCTTCCATATTCAAATACTTCTGGAATTCTTGAATTGTATAGTGATGCAATTTTCAGTTGCACATAGGAATCTAAACTGGGAAATTAGAAAAGCCTCTCGTGATAGAATGGAGAAGGTATAGACACCATTAATACATAGTTCGAAGCCTGCAAATTAGGAGTTGATTATTGTCAAGGAAAAGCCAAATAATTGCCTGTCCTTGTAGACTTTATTCTGCATCTACTGAAACCCCGTAGCTATTATTGCCTTGAAATATCATCTAAGAAATATATCAGTGTTCATTTTTTGAAATTTGATTGATTATATGCCATCAAGCCAGTGTCAGCTGTTAGGCACCTCATAGATATATTTTCTCCAGGAGGATCTGTACTTGTTTTGAAAAGTACATGACTTGAAATTGACAGGCAGTTGAACTGTACATAAACTTTTGAAAGAAAGTAGTATGATAGCATCTCTGCTTCTGCAAAATCTTAATTTTCATAGAAATAATATTACACAGAGAGTTCAAACCCATGTGTGAGTTCATGTGCATCTGTGCTCTTCGTATTAGAGGATCCCTTGTACTCTTCTCAGAACTTTGTGAGATCTCCCTTTTCATGGTGGGGTTTCCACATACAGCAGTGCATATATGCATATGTCTGAAACCCAGTGCCTGTAGCTGATAAATCCATTGCCTTTGCCTCTGGTAGAATAGGAATGAAAGGAGATAGACTCACATAATTAGCTTCATCCTTTGTGGCTGTGATCTTCAACACATGCTACAGCATGGGCATCTAAAGGGGGGTCAATCATATGTGTATGATGTTGTAATCATTGCAAGTTAGGGAGGATGGGAGGAGCCAAAATTGAGGCTCCTCCCCATGATAATTGGGGGGGGGGATACTGTAGCAAAAGAGATAACAAAAACCTAAGAAGAAACCTAGAACACATCTCCTCCAGCAGCCAATGCCCAGATAAGCAGGGATTAACACCAAACAAATAATTAAGCAGAAAACAATACTATAATCAAGGGTTGTCAAGGAGAAAACATGCCTGTACCAACACTGACAGGGCTATATAAACGAAGAACAAATTCCACACTCATGAGCATTGCTGAAGTTACCTAGTTGAGTAATGAAATGTCTGCAAACAAGCAACCAAGCCCAGAAAGCACAAAGGACTCCACAGCTACTACATTAGTATGTGCTCTTCCCGTAAGACTTCTTACATTATGTAGATATTACCCCTCCTCACTTTTCTAGTAGCATTCCCTTCCAGTTCTCTTATTCTGTTATATAAGGCCATCAGTTCTGACTGATTAAAACTCTAATCCTCATAGCAGTTAGCTTAATCACTGAATATTGGCAGGCTCTGTTTGTAATTACAATGAATCAGTTTTAGTATGATCTCCTTAAACTTATTTGTTTGCAAAACTGTTTGCATTCATCCATTCCTTTTAACCATTCATTTTTTGTGCTATATGATTGGCTACCTAAATTGTATACTATTGTCTCTGCTCCATGACTGGAACTTTGGAAACACAGTAACAGAGCACACTTGATGAATAATGAATAACATATCATCCAGTTCACCCATGAGTAGTTTGGCCTGCATGAAAAAGTGAATATTCACCTCTTTTTTTTTGTTTTTTAGCAAGAAGCAGCTTTTAGAAATTCATTCCAGAAGAAATTGAGAATAGGTGACTTTGGGGTACAGTTTTTTAAGTATTCATATCACCGCTTGCTTAAATTCTTTTCCTTTATTAATTCTGCTTGCTATCCTTAGAAATGTTAATTGACTCCATTTTTTAAATATGTTTTCTTGGTGTCCATTGTATCATTCATGCACTGTTTATTTATCATTTAGTGTTGGACCCTTTCTTATGCTAAGAGCTCTGGAAATGTAATAGCAATGAGATAACTTGACTATTCATTTATTTCTTAGCATTTCATACTGTGCTTTGTGTTCACACTTCAGTCTCTAGACTGCTATGTATTATTTTGGTAGCATGTATTTTTACAAGAATTGTGGGCTGACATAAAGGGGAATTATCATATTTTACCTCTTGTCTTGGTATTGTATATGGAAAGGTGAAGTTCAATACATGAGAATGAGCAATAACAGCTCCAATATCACATTTGTTTAATTTGGACTAAATTTAACTCGGGCAAACTTGGACCTGGCTTCTGCAATGTGATCTTGCAATGAAACATTGAAGTTTGCTTGGACAGGGCTGTAAAATGAGGTGAAGACTTTAACACAGTTTTAACACTTAGGGCAAAGCCAGACAGTGACATAAAACTACTACTCACTATTACTTGAGCAAGCAGGAAAGTATGTTAGAATTGTGCCACCCTGACAGATGAGCCTTATTCTGCCTCAGTAATTATGCCAGTGACTTGTGGTGTCCTTACAATTTTAATGCAGAACAAGATTAAAAAAGTGATTAACAGATTTCTCTTCCACTCCCACTAAGTAACATCTGCTGATGGGAAAAATTATTAACCAATTGCTCTCCTTAATAGGAGAGGCCAGTGCTTTGAATGATTGGATTCAAAGTTGTACTACTACTGGTCATAGGAATAGAGGAAGGGTTGTGAAGGGCACTGGGGACAAGCCCTCCTTTTTCAAACCATGGTCCTCTTCCATGCCTATGTCCTGTCAGTCAGGTTAACTGCTGTAGAGAAGAGGTAAGGTGAAGTAGGAAGAAGACATCAGTAATGAGCAAAAATCTATCCTTAACTAACACTGCAGGGGAATAGTTTATGCTACCAGGAAGCGCACCAAGAATTAGCTTCTGCAGTAAGCAAATAACATAGAATCAGAATCAGAATAGAGCTGGAAAGGACCTTGGAGGTCTTCTAGTCTAGCCCCCTGCTCAAGCAAGAGATCCTATGCTATTTTAGACAAGTGGCTGTCCAGTCTCTTCTTAAAAACCTCCAGTGATGGAGCACCCACAATGTTAGACAGGGCAGCTGTTCCAATGGTTAATTGTCCTCACTGTAAGGAAGTTTCTCCTTCATTCCTGGTTGTCTCCTTGATTAGTTTCCATCCATTGTTTCTTATCCTGCCCTCTGGTGCTTTGGAAAATAAATTGACCCCCTCTTCTTTTTCTCCCCTTGTCCTTCTTTTCTCTAGACTAGCCAAACCCAAATCCTGCAACTGTTCTTCATATGTTTTAGTCTCCAGGCCTTAGCTGCTCTTCTTGGCACTTTTCCCAAAGTCTCAACATCTTTTTTTTTAATGTAGATACAGATGTAGACAATGGCACCATGGCCCTTCAAAAGAAATGAAAATAGTAACAGTGATGACTATTAAAAATACTTTCCTGAAATAAGCAGTAGAAAATCTGTAACACAGTCATTGATGTCAGGAGCCAGCAACACACACACAACCTTTGTTTCAAGTCTTGCTTTCTTAATAAAGATCTCATACATTTCAAAAGAATGTTAAATCCATAAGGATAAGGATCTTTGCAAAATTTAAGAAGCATTTTGGAAAGCGTTGGTCAGTCACTACATGGACAAACATTTCTGTAGAAGCCAAATGTCTAGTTTTGTCTTCAGCCAAAGGCCACAGAGGGCAGTAGCAATGACTAGAAGAGAGGGAACATGCTCACAGTGGTTTAAAGTAGCCAATAAGAACTGAGCAAATCCCAAGCTCTGACTGTGTCATCAAATACCCTCCATGTTCATCGTGATGCAGAAGAAAGGATTTTTAATAAAGCTAACTTGTCACACGGGCTACACTTGATGAAATTCCCTTTTCTACACAACACCAAGAGCCTTGGTGGAGCAGTGGGCTAATGCCTCCTTAAGTAACACCAGCTGCCTGCAATTAGTGCAGGTTCGCATCCCACCAGGCTCAAGGTTGACTCAGCCTTCCATCCTTCCGAGGTAGGTAAAATGAGGACCCAGATTGTTGGGGGCAATTAAGCTGACTTTGTAATAATGCCGCTTGGGGGTGTGTGTGAAAGCCCTAATAAGCAGGCATATACATAGAATGAAGGCTACTGCTAAGCTTGTAAGCCGCCCTGAGTCTTCGGAGAAGGGCGGGATATAAATGGAATTAAAATAAAAAAAAACTCTTACTGGGGTCTAAACCTTGTTTATTTTATTTATTTATTATTCAATCCCCGATCATTGTTTTTCTTAATTCCTTGACATGCAAATCTCTGGGCTCTCAGTTTGATTGGATGGATAGGGATGAATTCCTTTCTCCCAAATGGCTCTTCCCTAATTCAAAACACTGCTGATGTTTATTGCAACAACAACTTCTCATTCAGACTGTCCAGGGCAGTCTCTTTTTTTGTTCCAGTTGGGCTGCTAAATTAGTATTGAGTTGTTTGTAATAAAAGAGGAATAACAGCAACAAAAGTTTATAATCTACGGGGCAGATTGATGCTGTAATAGGGGCAATCCATTATTACTGAATCAGTCCAGACTGAGTTTTGGTAATTGGTTTTTTTCAACCATTCCTTGAAAAAAATGTTTTTCCTTTCTCCTGCACCTGGTGAATTTGACCACTGGGGAAGGGCAGAGGTATTCATTTGATGTTTTACATTATATGTATTGCTGTATTGATATGTCTAAATAAGATTTATAATTGTATCAACACAAGTAGATCCAGCAGTTATCAAACATCAAGAGATTCTACCGTCATGTGAATTTCCCTCTTTAAATGTCTGTCAAATTCTGGGACTGTTTCTCCCTTTGCTAAGTATAGTGTATCTATATTTCATATGCAAATTTTCCTATGAGTGATTTGCCTGTTTGGTAAGCTAGACTGCACCTGTAACATGCGGGATTGAGTTAAAAATGACAAGCAGACAAGCACAAAGCACATTATCTTGACAAAACCAGCCTCTGAAAATTAGCTTGTGCCTGAATTATTAAAATAGCAAGGAATATTTCACTCAGCTATGCAGAAATTTTCCTAATTGTCCACTTTAGCTAACTTCCTTTGACTTCACAATTGGTCAATTTGCAGCAGGGGCTTGCAAATTCCTGCTCCCCCATTACAGGAAAGCTCAACAACAGTTCAGCCACCCTCATTTATTTTAATAACCTGCCAAGCAGACATGAAAATGGGGAAGCGGAAGGTGACAACGTGACAGGAACCTGACTTGTCAGAGCTACATTATAATCTAGTTAAACTACTTTCTGCCTTTCATTTCTTTTGGAGTAACTGGCAAACTAATTGTCAAGTTACTAATTTTGTTGGCATTAATATCAATACTAAGCAAAGAAAACACAGATAACCCTTCGCCTGCTATTTTGAGAGCAGCTGGGGAGGAAAAAATGTATTCAAATAGGAATGGAATCTGTGAAACTTGATAGGTTTCAGATTGTAAC
>NC_139516.1:125035401-125077901 GCF_947247035.1 Vipera ursinii
TCTGTTTTCCAAGACTTTATAACACACATTTAAGTGAAATGGGAATACTTTTGAGCTGTTTTCATGTGCTTTATTGTGTTATTTTTCTCTTTCTCTCTTTCAGAAGAAAATAAGCCATCAGTATTCACCTTGCTGCCTCCAAATGACCAATTGTTGAATGTCCCTTGCATCTAGGGCAGGGTTAGGCAACCTCAGCTCTTTTATGACTCATGGAATTCTGGGAGTTGAAGTCCATGAGTCATAAAAGAGCCGAGGTTGCCTACCCCTGATCTAGGGCATCTAAATAAACATTCCACCATTATAGATGATAGACAGTGCATCTAAATACACATCCCACCATTGCATGTAAATAAACTCCCAGTGCATCCTTTAGATGTCCACCCTTATAGATCAAATAAATAAATAAATAAACAAACAAACAAATAAATAAATAAATAAATAAATAAATAAATAGCTAATATCCTATCCCCATCTGTTTACCTAGGTAATAGGGGAGTGGGGAATGAACTCAAGACAGAAGATAGATGGTGAAAGTATGAAAATGGAGGTTCTCCATGGCCAAGGTGATGTCACAAATAAATCTGTGTAAAGAAATGAATGGCCCAGGATGCAGCAGGGCAGCAAATATGCATATGTTTGCAGACTTGGTATTATCATGCTAAACTTCAGTTACAAAAGCACTTGGAAGGTGTTGGGTATGGGTGTTGGGGAGGAATAGAGTGGAAGAAGAAGATGAGTTGAGAATTGTCACCCCAGAAACTTCGCATTAGAAACTTCACACACAAGACCCTAAATCTCCCTGGGGCAAAAAAAAAAGAAAAAAGAAAAATCAATGCAGATGACCCTCATGGTTTAATGTCAGATGGAGAGGAGAGGCTGAAGGTGAAAAACGGGTGTGTGTGTGTGGGGGGGGTAGGTATGTGGGAGGTTGATAAGAAGTCCCTCCCATTAAAAATGTCCCCAGGGACTGCAGAAATGCTCCTCATATTCCTTATGTATGCTGCTAAGATTGCTGATTTCAAAGAGAAAATGAGTTTTTATTTAAGAAAACGTGAAGAGTGGAAAGAAGAGAGTCTTGTTAGAAGTGTTAAGATTTCTACAACCTCTCTGGGCCATATATGAGTATGTATGTGGGTACATGCATTATTTATTTATGTATTTATTTAGTCATGTTTATGCAGTCTATATTGGAAGTGGTTACCTTTTGAGAGCTGCATGCAGCAAAATCTCATTTTAATGTATGCCCATCAGTGTGCATTTAAAGTGACAATAAAGTTTAGTATTATATCCTATCCTATCCTATCCTATCCTATCCTATCCTATCCTATCCTATCCTATCCTATCCTATCCTATTATTCTTCTATAACCGGTGAACTGCAAGTAGGTGGGACTTTCTGAAGAAGGACTAAGAAAATAACTCCAAATTTGTCCTGAGTATTGATTATAGTGGAAAGGATGGAGTAGGAGAGAAATGCAAAGATCAGAACTTGAGAAAATGTGTTGCTGTGCTATTTTCAGCTATTTTAATGGGACTTAGACAAGGCTGTCCTTCGGTAAGTTCGGACTATCCCTTCTTTCCATTCTTCTGCTTTGTAGCATTTGGGAGGCACACTGCAATATCATTTCTTAGTAACTATGGGAAAAAAGATATATAACAAAAATCATAACAGATGATGTCTCTTTTTTAGGATTATAATGAGAGAATAAAATATAGTTCTGCTCACAGCAATAAATTTATAATTTTAAAAGTGAAGTATTTGTATACTGTTTTCAGTAACATATATGTATATGTTTGTGTGTGTGTGTGTGTGCGTGTGTGTGCGTGTGTGTGTCTCTGTGTGTCTCTCTGTGTGTGTCTCTGTGTGTGTCTCTCTGTGTGTGTCTCTGTGTGTGTCTCTCTGTGTGTGTCTCTGTGTGTGTGTCTCTGTGTGTGTCTGTGTGTGTCTGTGTGTCTGTGTGTCTGTGTGTGTGTTTGATGCTTTAAATTTGTATATATAAAATGAAAATGTGTGTGTGTTTATGCTCATACACACAAACATATTAATATATATATAACATATGTTTGTGTGTATGAGCATAAACACACACACATTTTCATTTTATATATGCAGATTTAAAGCATCAAAACACACATACGTGTGGTAAACCCTGATTCAACTTTTGCACTTTTTGAAATGAAAATATATACAATTTAAGTATATTTAATTTATTTGGAGACATGGAATATCCTCTATAAAGAATTAGGATTTGGTCTTTGATTTTGATGAGAGTTCTTAGATCAACTGTGTCCAAGATCAGGAAGATCCATTTGTGGTATTAAATTCAATACTGTACTTATCAGTAAAAACGAATCATGAAACATCTAGTCTGTTTTTTAAAAAAAATATCTTGCAGTGCCTTTGAAGATTTATTTTTGAATTTCAACTTTAGGATGAAATCAAAGTAACTATTTAAGGTGCACACATATGTTGGTTGTCCAGAAAATTCTGATCGCTTTTGCTTTCAACACAGAGTTCTAAGCCATATACTAAATTGTTTTAGAGCTTTGTACGGCTGACATTTATCATATGGACCTATTTGAGAAACACAAATTCAGTATCCCTCTGATGTGGATTAATAAATAGCTTTTTTTAAAAAAACAAAACAAAAACAAAACCAAACCTGGAACTTTAAAATATGCATTTCATAACATAACTATGCAAGCGTTATGTCTTTCTCACATTTATATTCCAAATGTTCTTTGATGTTCTAAAAGTGATGCTTATTACAGCAATAATGAGAGATGGACTGACTCATCTCTGCTTCCAATAGAAGCAAATATATAATATTTAAAATGACAAAGCAAAATAAACATTTAAGGTAAATGTAATTCCAAGTACTAAAGAACCAACGTAGTAGATTCTGAGTCTCACTCAAAGTAATTTAATTCAAAGCTATATGGACTTTAAATTTGTGGCATTTTTTTATTTTATACTAGAAACCTTGAGATCCAACAGATAGACTCAGGTGAAACAAACACACACACACTTAATCAATGTATACAACAGACTTTAAAAAAATCCTAGAATTGAACAAGATTTACTCTTTCCATTAGTTGGGGCAAGAGTCATATTGTAACTGCTTTTATTAAATGAAATCTGACCTTTACTGTAAATCACTCAGAAGTCTACCTGTTGATTAAAAAAATTTTCTTCTGCCCACTCCTGATCATCTACAACATTCTTTACAAGAAGCTCTACAATCAGCAGATTGTGGTGATTTACAGTTCACTATGGTATGCTTTCATGTACATTGTTATTGTCTACATATTGGAAAAGTATAAGAAGAATTGCTATCTAAAGGTTGCTCAGTCAACAACATTCCCCTGCATTATTCAAGAGATTAGATTATACTGTCCTATTGTAATTTCCAATACAGTCAGGATGTATCTGACTTTCTTTAAATGGTGTCTTTCATCCCAGCCCCTAAGTGCAATGTACACATTCATGACATCTTTATTCTGCCTAATTTTTTTTATCACCAAACTGGGATACTAGTAACTGCTACATTTGACAAGTCAGGCATCTTCTCCAGTGACACCACCAAAAGCAACTATGCAACTCAGCCTTGCACAGCATTACCAGTTCTGAAGCTAACTCAGTGTTTTTACAACTTGGCAAATCTAAAATGTGTGGACTTCAACTCCCAGAATTCTTCAGCCATAGATTCATTCTATTGGGGGGAGGGGGAGGAGTTAAGCTAAATAAGTTTAGAAAAGAGCTGGAAATTCTACTTTTCTTCCTAGAGTTCTTTACAGACAAATATTTGCCAAATGGAATCTTATACACTTGTATGGATTATCCACAACATTTATAAGAATACTATTATTCTGATTTCTAAACAGCCTGAAAAGCCTAGATAAGTGGAGAAGGTAGCATGGTCATCCATGTCCCTTGCAATGCAGAAGGACTCTGAACTGCACTCCCAAATTTAGATAGAAAGAGTTTCAGAAAAGTTTCTAGTTTGGGTTAGAAATGAATAGTAATGAAAAAGTTTTTGTGTTTGCTTCTGTTTAATGACAATATTAAAAAACAAATACTTTGGGACAACTTACAATAGTAATGTGTGCCAGTATTATATTTTTGGTGTGTGTGTGTATGTGGGGGGCAAAAATGCTCCAGGGATCTTTTGTGATAGAGGATGAATTAAATGCTTGTTCTCCCCATTCCTTATCCGTTATCTTCCCTGCTACAACCACTCTTGCTCTGATATAGAGAACATAACTTGCAATGTAAGAAGAGTGAATGATAAAGAACAAATGAAATGGCAAATGAAATGAAAGAAAGTAAATACACCTTTTGTGTGCCAGTGAAATTAAGAGAAAAGGGAAGGATAGCAACAGATCTGAATGAAAATAGTCTGATTTTGTGGAATGGAATTGAATATATGCACCAAAATAAAAGTGTTGTTTTAATTATGAATGAATGGGCAAAAGTGTATATCAGGCAATATATTCTGGGTGGCCATTTAACCAGTTGTGGGTGCATATGAAAGTAGGAATCCACAGGCTGGTGATAGTAGCATGTTAGCTTTTAATGAATGGTGTTAATAGGAAAAAAAAGTACAATATTCTGCATGAATTGTGATCCAGAGGGGAAAAAACAACATAAAAAAATAAAAAGGGACAGAGCCATTTAAAGACTCAAGAATTTAATGGGAACAGTGACTATTTGGTAAGAATCTGCTTAGAAAAAGTATTGTTGGCTTTGAACATGTTGCTTAAGTTTATTCATGAGTATGCATGTCATAATTGATTGGATTCTTTACAAAAAAAATTAGAGAATCAGAGAAGATACAAGGGTGGGTAAGAGACTACGAATGGGATACATTTCTTTCTAATGTCAGAAGTGAACATTGGGAAAAGCTGACATAGAAGAAAAGGGGGGAAAGAAAAGAAATAAGAGTAAAAGTGGAACCCTGTATGGAAAAGTATCAGAAGGTGGATTAATCTCAAAAAAAGAATGTGTGGGAAATAGACATAAAGAAAGAGGATACGAACGCTGCTTGAAACCATGAAAAGAATTAGGTCACAGAGAGTTACAGAAATGATGCTGGGAAAGTAAAAAAAAGAAACAAAAAACAACCAATGTTTTATGGATTGATGAAGTGAAAGAGGCTGGGTTGATCAAATGTAAAAGAATAATTGCTACAAAATAAGGATGAAAGATATTTAGAGTAAGTATACAGAGAAAAGGGACGCGGTGGCTCAGTGGGTTAGGACGCTGAGCTTGTCGATCAGAAGGTCAGCAGTTTGGCGGGTCGAATCCCGAGTGCCGCATAGCAGAGTGAGCGCCTGTTACTTGTCCCAGCTTCTGCCAACCTAGCAGTTCGAAAGCACGTAAAACTGCAAGTAGAAAAATAGGGACCACTACGGTGGGAAGGTAACAGTGTTCCGTGCACCTTTGGTGTCTAGTCATGCCGGCCACATGACCACGGAGACGTCCTCGGACAAGCGCTGGCTCTTTGGCTTTGAAACGGAGATGAACACCAGCCCCTAGAGTTGGAAACGACTAGCACGCATGTGCAGGGGAAACTTTACCTTTACCTTTACCTTATACAGAGAAAAAGTGGGAGGAAAGCAAGAAATGGATACAATTAAAAGTGACAAGGAAAATGCAGAACAATTTTGATAGAAATAAAAATAAAAATTTGGAAGCCATTTAAGAGGGCGGAGGGAAGATCCAGCAGAGTGAAGGAATTAAAAGTAAAAGCAGTGAAATATTTTGGGGTGAAACTGAAATAAGGAAAAACTGAAAGGAGTATTTCAGAGATTTGTATAGAAATGGTATTTGGAATAATGAAATTGAAAAAATAATAATAATAACTATGAATGTTATGTCAAAGACCAAATGAAAAACAAGTCAGATCTGCTGTGGGAATATTGAAAAGTAATATGATTGCAATTGTTAAAACTAGAGAAATATTAAAGTACGGAAGCAGTTTGATGATTGAGTGGCTGTGCAACTTCAATGTATGAAGACAGCATGTGTCCTGGAAGGCCAAAAGAATACTGATACTCTTCTTCTAAAGAAAGGAAAAGGAAGCAAGAGCAAATGCAACAATTATGAGGGATTTTTTTTTGTTAAATTTGTGTGGAGAGCATTTGGCACAATGCTACTTAAACAGGTATATGAAATGAGAATGAATAAAATTGGAGAAACGTGACGTGGTTTTTATGTCTGGCAGGGGGCGTGCAGATCAGGTTGTGCTCTTCTACAGCTCACAGAAAAATGAATAGATGTGATAAAGAAGGTTTATTGAACCTCTCCTGATTGAGAGAAAGTGTACAATAAAATAAATAGTCTTGAATTATGGGCTATTTTATGTGAACATGCTTGCTCAGTGTGATAAGAGATATATATATATAAGGGAAGTAAAGCATATACAGGAATAAATGGGATGCTTAGTGAATGGTTCAATATTGAGCAGGGAGTAAGATTAAGATAAAAGGTGGCTCAGTGGGTTAGGACGCTGAGCTTGTCGATCAGAAGGTCGGCAGTTTGGCGGTTCGAATCCCGAGTGCCGCGTAGCAGAGTGAGTGCCTGTTACTCGTCCCAGCTTCTGCCAACCTAGCAGTTCGAAAGCACGTAAAAATGCAAGTAGAAAAATAGGGACCACTACGGTGGGAAGGTAACAGCGTTCCGTGCGCCTTTAGCGTCTAGTCATGCTGGCCACATGACCACGGAGACGTCCTCGGACAAGCGCTGGCTCTTTGGCTTTGAAACGGAGATGAGCACCGGCCCCTAGAGTCGGAAACGACTAGCACGCATGTGCGGGGGAACCTTTACCTTTAAGATTAAGATGTTCAATGTCCCCTTAGTTATTTAATGTAGCTATAGACAAATGTTTAAGGAATATTTCTGGTGTCATTAGAGATCTAGTAGTTTGGAACATAAATATAGGTTCACTTTTGGTAGAAGGTAATTTGTAATTGGCATCATGTGGTTTATATTGCAAGGAATTAATGTACCGTATGTTTAAAAAAAAGCAAAAAATGGCTATTTCTGCCTAGTTTGTTTTTGAAAAATAAGAGTTGAGTATGTCAAACAAAAAGTACAGTTTAAGTAACCTTAAGAGATAAGGTCAAGCATGAACAAACCTTGAACTGAAGGCCAAAATGAATGATTGGTGTAAAAGATAGGTGTTGAGGTGGTTGGTCATACACAGGTTATTAGTGAGGATTATGTTGGAAAACAAGCCCATGAAGAAAGAATGACTTAGTTGAGGTAAAAAAGAAGACCCAGAAAGATATAGTGGGATGTTAAGAGAGAGAAGTGAAAATAAGAGAAGATATTGTGTGAAGTGATATCTGGCTATGGTGGAAACAAGAATGTTTTGCAAGAATAGAGACGTCTAAAGAAGTATCGTGAATGGTATTGGGGTGAGCTAATTTTAGCTATGCTCTCTTCCTTTTTCCTTATTTCATGCTTTTAATTTCTTTCTTGGTATTTCTTTAACTTTTTTTTGGAGCACTGCCTAATGGTATCTACCCCAAAAGGGAATAGTGTGATGGACATGTATGTATATATTAAGCAGCTAAAAATTATTTGAATCCATAAATAGTCTTATAGCTGTTTACCTATAAATATTTTATAGATCTGGTCTTAACTCACAAAGTAATTTTCATCTTGTCTCTAAAGTGATCATCTGATATGTTTAGGCTAATTTACATTTTGTTTTAAAATTCAAGTGATGTCCTCAAAGAATTTATCTTGTTTGAGTCAGAAATATACAACAGCCACAAAATGTAGTGAATTTCTTGCTTGTTTGCTCTTCTTTTTTCCTCTCCTATTTTGGACTGGATTTTCATGATTCTCTCTCTCTCTCTCTCTCTCTCTCTCTCTCTCTGTGTGTGTGTGTGTGTTTGTGTGTGTGTGTGTGTGTATGTATGTGTGTTTGTGTAATTAGTTTGCACTGCTATTGCAGCCTCCCAAATCAATGTCTTCCAGAAGCAATGTGACACAGATTTGTGCAGTACAGGTGTAGCTTCTAGGAAGCTGCCAAACACTACAAGACTCATGTCTTACACATGGATGGGAGAATGCCATTCAGCCAATCTGTCAGCTTGAAACCGCCGAGAGGAAGGAGATCAAAGCCTAGAGCTGAACTTTTTCTCTCCTGATTAAAGTCTTTATGGTTTGAACTCCTAATACTATTAAAGGGAACACAGACATAGAGTGCACTGCCAGCTCCAAAATTCTAATTTTGTTAAAGTCCTGGCATATTTTGGCCAATATAAGCTTTCCAAACATTTCAAGATGTGTTGTTTTCTCTAAGGTCTAGTTAGCTATTCCTTGGAAATTATGCAGAACTAATACCTTCAGAGATGCATTTCTGTTTGTGGGCATATTTATTTAACTTATCTGCTCTAGAGAGATAATTTTGATTTTCACAAGGTCTTTTAATATGAGAGAGAGAGAGAGAGAGAGAGAGAGAGAGAGAGAGAGAGAGAGAGAGAGAGAGAGAGAATAAAAATAAAACCACAGAAAAACCTGAAATTCTAGTATCTCTAGACATAAAAAGTCTCTTTATGTTATGTTTGGTGTGTCTCCTTTCTTGTAGTGACCTCTGCACATTGGTGTAGAAATCTATTATTCCAGTCACTGGAGAATTCTTTTAAAGCTTTCTTTCTCTCTCTCGCTCTCTTTTTTGTCAGGAATAAGAGATTGTTCATCTTTAACTAGGCCACATATAAATTATGATTCTGCTGCAGTGTATATTTAATTAGAGTAATCTCACTTGAATTTAATTACCTAATGAATTATTTGTTTAAAAGGTAGAAAGGCTTGTTTGCCAAGTACAGTGTAATGCACAGATAAGAACTTCTGCCACAAGAATATTATTGTTCAAAAATATAATTTTATGGTTCCATATTTTTTAACTCTTTGGTTATCTTTACACACGAGTCTTGCAGTTATTTAGGATTTTTTTTGTTTTTGTTTTTAAATGTCAGTAATGAAAGACAAACAACTTCAGAACTATTCTTGATTATCCAGATTATTTTCAAGAAGGTCTCATTGTAACCAACAAGGATGGAGTTCAATCATCCTAATGATATTAGACTCTAAGCCCACCTTTTCTTACCTTTTAACTATCAGGTGCATTTTATTTTTGTGCGATTTGTACAGGTAGCCTTCACTTTTGGGCACTTGGAAACCAGCTCACTTTTATGGCTGGTTGTAGTGGTCACATGACCACAATTTATGAACCTTCTTGCTATTTTTTTTAATCTTCTCAGCCAGCTTCTTGCAAAAAGTACCCATAGGAATGAAGTCACTTTACAATCACTCTGATTTTTCTGATTTCTGCATTCACTTTTCAACTGCTGCATTCACTTAATGGCCATCACAAAAAAGGTTCATAAAATTAGATCAATCAAGTGGGTGCCTCAGCATTTGATCCCCATGGCTTATGATGGAAATTCTGATCATAATTTGAGGACTACCCATACTTTAATATATCAATCAAATTGAGAAAGGCTGCTCTTAAGCATAAAGCATAGCTCAGCAATATTTTCAGTCAGAAAAGTGAGATAAGGTCAGTGGTGGGATTCAGCCAGTTTGCACCAGTTTGGCAGAACTGATACCTATTTTTTTGTTGAGTTTGGTGAACTGGTTATGATAAATATGTGTTTTCTGGAACACATCTGTTTTTTGTTCAACTTCCTTCCAGGCAGGAAAAAAAAAACCCTCCCCAAAAGTCCAAGAGAGGAGCGATGGAAACCAAATGGAGACATGGCACCTTCAATCACATCACTTAGGCAAAAACTAGGTGGTTGTGATGACCCAGGGCACAGCACAGAGGCAATGCAGTCAGCTGGCAATTCAAACCACCCTTTAATTGCTCCAATTTTCCCCCAAATGCTCCCATGTTTCTGGCAAGCCTCCAAACAAAGGAAGACACACACACACACCTTCAGCCGCCTCTGACTGCAAGTAGTTTCAAATACAGTCTGATTTGAAGAGGAATTTACTCAAGGCCATGGAGATAACAAGGAATGACACATGCATTATAAACCTAATGAGTCTGAACACAAGCTTGCCTGAGCAGTTTCAGAAGAGAAGCCAAAATACAGTCCAAGGTCTTTGAAAATCCAAGCAACATTGTCAGTCAGTCCAATGGTCAGAGTTTCCAGGTTTCCTAGCAGAAGTCACAGAACAAGAGATCAGCAACAACACACAAGGAATCAGCATTTGTTCCCGACAAATGCCTCTCCCCACAGCATCTCCTTAAGTCGCAGTCTCCAGGGGTGCCTTGTGGAGAGGGGCAGGCCACTCTCCTCCCGAGTAGTTGAGCCTGCCTGCGTTGTTCCTCCTTCTCTCCACTCTCCATGCTCTAGGATCAGGAGGGGGGTGGCCCTTGCTCATCGCCTGAACTGTGTCTCTCCTGTTCCAATCCTGAAGGGCCCTGGCCTGCCTCGGCCTTCTCTTCCCCACATTCCTCTGAAGCCACAGACACCTTTCCCTCAACCTCCATAGGGTCCCGTTCCAGCTCATTTTCCTCCGCAGATTCAACTCCAGTGGAGGCATGACAGTGGTGCTTCTCAGAGGTAATTTCAGGAACAGACGCTTCATCTCTCTAGTTTCCCGATTGGTGCATATGGGAAAGGAAATGAGGTGACCAAGTATTAGCTGGGGTTGTGGCTAAGAGAACCGGTTGTTAACTTATTTGAATCCCACCATTGAATATGATACTGGATTGTAAACCAGGAGTTAAGTGCATATGTGTGCCCATAGAGAGAAACTAGATCTGTACACAAACCTCTGCATGAGATTGCAACAGGAAAAAAAATATGGCTTCCCTAACAATTCTTGACTTGCCAATTTTGGAACTGCAATGGGCCTCCTGAAGCTCCTTTTTTTTGGGGGGGGGCAAACTCCAGGAATTATAAAGCCCTCTGAGAATATAGATTGAAGTATGAGACTGTTGTTTGTTGTGCCCTCCAGAATTAGGGCCAGAGGAATAAAAATCTACAAAGCCAATGACAGACCATAAAGAGGTGGGCAAGTAGATCATTTCCAGAGGTCTGGATCAAATACTCTGAAAATCTTCACCCAGCTCACAGGCTGCAAGTTATGTGCCACTTCCTAAAAGATATAACCAGGGATCTAAACAAGGGTATTATAGTCTGTGTTCAATAAGTACAAAATAAAGATAGCATCCACTTTTATTAAATATAGACGCATGCTGTACAGGTATTATATGACTTAATTTAGTCAATTCAGTTTAACTATTTATTTGCTTTTAATTTATTTGGAATACTTTTTCTCTCTCCTCTTTTTCTGTTCTCAACATAGTTGCTTATCCTAAAAAAGGATACATATGTACACATGCATATACATGACAGGCAGGGGCATGTGTATACATACAGTTCCCTCAGTGACATTTTTTCTTTAAAATGGGTAATTCTAGGTATGGAATATGTGTAGAAGCTTTCCATAGGGAAACATAGGTATTCAGCCTCCACCACTACCACCACCCACCTTTTTATTGGATTTGTTTGATTAAAAGCTGCTGGCAGAATATTGGCTTGGTGAATTATTGTAGATTATGTGCATTGGTTCTTTTTTCACTGTTAAAAGAGTTTGCAGTGCTGGAAGTGTATGGACATAAGCTGGATCTTGATTCTTCAGCAGCACTCTCTTCTGAAGTTCTCAAATATCCTCAGTTACTGAGCTCTTGGCCATCCTCGGTGCACAAGAAGCCAACAAGGTTGACCAGATTAAAAAAACCTAATGCCACGTAAGTCAGAACTAGTTTTATTGTAACAGCTATAATAACAGAACATTGAAGTCTGAATATGCTTCTCCCTTCCATACTTTAATTTCATGTGAATTAAGGAGGGACCTGTCTGAAACAAAAAAAAATTCAAATTTGTTTTTTTTTTCCGAGGACTCAGCCCTCTCTTACCTAATTGTTGTCTTAGTAGCAGTTCTCCCCTCTGTCCTTCAAGGCCATTCCACATTGCCTCTAAAATTGCCAGCTGACTATATAGACCAGGGGTAGACAACCTTGGCTCTTTTATGACTCGTGGACTTCAACTCCCAGAATTCCTGAGCCAGCCATGCTGGCTCAGAAATTCTGGGAGTTGAAGTCCACAAGTCATAAAAGAGCCAAGGTTGCCTACCCCTGATATAGACTAATGTGAGGCTACATTAAAAAAAAATCTTGCAAATCTGAAAGTACATATGTCCCACCATCTCTTGTTATCCCCTGATAAGTTAGTACCCATCCTTTCTAAGTTTCTTTCTCTGTCTGTTATTCATTTGTGAATTCCTCCCACTTTCTTTCTAAGCTTTCCTTAGGCAATATCCCTCCCCCACCCAGTATTCTGAGGTCACTCTCACATTCCATCACAACAATGCACCAGGCCTTAAATTGAAATAGAGCAACGCATTAAACAATGACATTCTGAATATTGTGTCAGCGTTCACTGGTCATTCAATCTGATATTCTCGTTACCTATTTGAAATTCATCTCAGTATTTGATATTTGATTTCATTATCTGAACATTGGCTTGTAATGTTATTTAGTACAGTTGCCCTCAATCTTTCTGGGCCTTTGGAATACTTGACATTTTGAGAAAGTGTCACCAACCCCTTTATTAAATGATTTCCTTACAAAATGTTAGATATTCTTTCTCTTCTTCTCTCTTTGCATGTTCTCTCTTTAGCTTTTGCTGGAGCTTTGTCCCTGGGCATGGATGCACTACTTCTTTCTGCTTTCTCTCTTTTTCCTGTGGTGACTGCACCCACTTTTGACTTTTGTGCTGCTTTGTTTTCTTCCTGCAGGAACCCTGGTTTATTAGCTTGTCTTTCTTGAGAAATGAAGAGGTCAGTTGATATGCCCAACTGTCCTTTTCTTTTAACAATTTACATTAATTTTCTTAAGTGCTACAAATCATTGTACATAAACATTTATGGAAGGGAATTGGTCAAGTAGTATACATCTAACCATACGTATATCTGATTTTATACAGTTTATCTGAATCACAATTTAACAACATATTAATATCTTTAAATGACAACTTCCTTCCAATAATCTGGTTCACCAGAACATCTGATTAAAAAGAACTATTGGTGGTCATAAAGATAAAATAAATATATTTTCAAATTTATTATAACTGCAACATAAGGATGGCCAACTTGCTATGGGACAACTCGCTGCGGGACAAAAGTTACGCTAATATTGAAGAAACGATGGAGTAGAACCATTAAAGAAAGGATGCAAAAGTAAGGACAAAATGAAATGTGAATGGCAAAACATATATTTTTGAAATTATTTCAAATAATTAAACTGAATTGTTAAATTGTTTTGTGGTGAGTTGTCCTGTGGCAAACTGGCTGTGGTGAGTTGGCAGCAGAGAATTGTCCCATTCTGATTTTAAACATCCATTGGAGAGTACAAGAGACTTGTGGGTTTTTTTTAAATCAAGTTGAATTTTGAATCATAAGACATAAAAATAATGTGAGACCACTGGTTTTGTAAAATAGGGAATGTTAATTCTTTCCCATATCATCTGAATTTGGTTTTCTAAAATTCTTCAGTTCTTGGCTTTTTGGCTCAATGTCTACAACATTTATTCCAATGCATTCAAAACTACGGTATCAGCTTCATCCGTTGGTAAGGAGTTGAACCAAATAAGAAATATAACAAATCCCTGTATGGATACGGGGCTTCAAGGATTGTATCGAAAGAACCCAGGCTGTTTTTCTTAGGAAACTTCTGGGTCTCCCTCCCTGTGTTGGCTTTGCTCCGATGTACCTGGAACTGGACATTTGTTCAATCGAATGCATGGCGTGGATCAACACCTTCAAATGGTGGTTTTGGGTGCTCTTCTCGGCAGTCCCTGGTAGCTACCTCTCCCTGGTGTTTGCTGACCCTCATACGTCTTGTTGGGAGAGGGAGCTGATGAAGAAACTCCACTTGCTGGGTTTTTCAGGTGATGCCTTGGGAGATTATGGCCTTAAAGATGCCCAATCTAGGGTAGTCCAATGGCTTGTAGACATAGATTTGCAATATTTAAGAGCCAGAGCTAACAAAACCTGCTCCCCTCTGATCTTCAGCCAATGTAATAATTATGGACTGAGGATGGCTTCATACTTCTACACTCTAACTATCCCCAAGTATAGGAGAGTCTTCTCTCTAGCCCGTTTCAATGTCTTGCCCTCAGCACTACTCAACGGGCAATTTAAGAGGCTCCCGATTAATGAGCGATTATGCCCCTGTGATAGAGCTGAGGTTGAAACTGTGGAGCATGTCTTTTTATACTGCCCTATGTATAACGCAGGCAGAACTAAATTACTGTCTCTCCTTAAAATAGACCCTTCTGGTCCCAATGCTAGTAATTTGGTCTTATATTGTTTAGGGGATGGCTCCTCATATATTACTTCTCAGGCCTCTAAATTTTTTCTAAGAGCTGTAACTATTAGAGGAGAATGTTGTAATTCGCCTCAGCCAAGGCTTCTGGTGTCCAATTGTCTATGATTTTACTTTTTCTATGTTTTTCTTTTGTTGTATTTGTACTTTGGTCTGTGACCGCAAACAAATAAATTGAATATAACAAATGCTTTAACTGTATAAATTACTATTCAGGCAATAGAATTTTGCTGGTTTTGTGGGGGGAGGGGCTGTTAATTTTTCAAAACTTTTAAAACTGTGAATTAATTGTTTAATTATCCTGATTTCCTCTCTGTTTTCATTTTTAATGAA
The DNA here is from genome assembly GCF_947247035.1 of Vipera ursinii. NCBI lineage: Eukaryota > Metazoa > Chordata > Lepidosauria > Squamata > Viperidae > Vipera > Vipera ursinii. The sequence goes on from NC_139516.1 coordinate 125,050,153, forward strand.
TACCTCTTAAAGTCAAGTTCTTATTAAATGATAAGCAATGTTTTACAGTAATTGCTTTAAGTTCTAGCAATATCTAAGAATTTCTACCATGCACAGAACAAAATTCTCGTAGGATTTCTAGGCACCCAATAATAATTTTTGTTGTAGGCCCATAATGGCACATATTCAGTATCAATGTATTTTCTTTCCAAAACATACCTCATCAGGAAAAATTAGAACATGAAAGCTTTAGCTTTAAAGAGAAATCTTTGTTGTCTGTCCATTCCATTTTCCATAAGAAATTAATCATTAATGTATCATTGCTGATTCTCCCAATGCATACGTCAATCTTGAAACCATTTTACCACATTTATGATTTCTTCCAGGCACATGGTGTTTTCATCTGCTTCCTAGTATCACCCTTTAATTATGCTGTATGGCTTGTGATAGTCATAACTTATCGCTCATATCCATTTTCCTAGGAATAATTACTCTCAGGTATCCAATAATCTGAACAAAACTCAAAACTCACTTCTTACATACTACATTGGTATACTATTATTAATTGGTAAAATAATAGTTTTATTCCAGTTTAATGTATATACAGTTTACTATAATTCTATCAATCTGGGAAAATAACTTTGATAATTATTTTTTTAAATGTAAGATAATACCATTTTAATAATAATTTACATTCAGTATTCATTTCCTACTACTAAATACCTTGAATTTCACCCAGTTGTCTTATTAAACATGCCAAAGGTTCCAACTCCAAATTAAATATTAAAGGAGATAAGGGACATTCTTGATGAGTTTCATACTGCATTTTAATTACAGGGGATATAATCCCATTGGCAATTACCTGAGCAGAAAGATTATAATAATACATTTTTATCCATGATATACAATTTGATGGAAGTTCATTTTTTTCCATAACTTGTTCCAGAAACATAATTTGCCCTCTATCAAAAGCTTTCTCCACATCTGACGAGGCCATTATGCCTATGTCATTCTAATACAGTGTTTGAGAAGAATGCTAAAATACCCACCGATAATTTAATATTGTCAAAGGCTTGATGTCCATTCATGAAACCAGATTGAGCTGAATTATTGACATTAATACCTACTGTAATCTTTGTGCCAAGGTAGCTGTCAAAATCTTGGCATCTATATTCAGCAAGGATGACAATCATTGGCACAATTGATAGGGTCCTTAGCCTTTTCCTATTATGTAACACTCATAATACTGTAAGTGTAGATATATTACAGACATGTTTTGAAGGTTTAGTCCATTTAGAATACCATCCATCTGCTCAATATATTTGGAAAATATAAATAGTAAATGTCCATAAAAGTAGAATTAATTTTAATTTCTAATAAACCTCAAATTCTCATTTCTTAGCTAATTGTAGATTGAGACATTAGTTATATGGACTCTCCACTTAATGGCAGTATTGGAACTGGCAGTTTCTTTGTGATCTTCTGCTGTCTTCCCCAATGAGTTTGCTTGAGATCCATATTGTTTTAAACAGTTGAAAAATATTCTTACCCACAATTTTAGATACTTAAATATAATGGCTTAGGTATTTTTTTCCTCTCCTCTTTCTAGGTAAGGAACCAAATATACTAAAGTTTTCAACTTCATGATGAAAACAAAACCAAACTTTAGAGCAAGTTATAAATACCTCTGGAGCTCATTGTGTGTACAATGAATATATTTCTGTTCCACAAAATGAAAATGGTTATTTAGGCTCCAAGAACAAGGACAGATCTTTTGCCATCACAGATGGCAGGGATTTTTTAAAAAACAAATGTCCTACCTTTTGGAGAGAAGTTTAAGAGATTTTCAGGGGTAAAAGGGGGCATCTTAAGTCTCATGGAGGTTTATTATACCAATTTTATCATGGTTAAAATTAACAGCAAAGAATAATCTAAAGCACATGCTTCTGTAAATTAGCATTTTTGCCCATTTCAATGGTGAGATCTCTGGAGGCTTTAGGAGTCACAAACTGGGAACTGGAAGGGGCCACAATAAAAATTTATTGCAGATTGATTAACATGTATTTGGCAAACTGATTAATTAATCAATTTATTACAGGTCCTTCAATCTTCAGACAATACCATGGTATTTGTCACCACCAGTCCATTCTCTGTCTGGCTTTCCCAGTTTATAATACCCTGATTATCCTCAGGTAGTGATTTAATTCCATTGTCCAAATCATGGTACAGTCTAATCATGTAATCTCCATTCCTGACTAACAGCATATTTGAGAGTTGCATGTAAACTTTATGTGAATGCAAAGGCATAAATTTATATAACTATGGAATTATGCAAATTAGGTATCTACCTGAAGCTTGGCATATAATACTCGTGGTCCTTGGACCAGTGCTGGCTATTTTAGGTACAATTCTTATCCACTGAAATCAAGGAGAACAGTTTCTATTAACTTCAGCCCCTTTATTGACCCTAAACAAATTGATTATATGGGATATAATCTACCTGTTTTAAATAGTAGTAGAGAATACATTTTGATTTTTACTCTCTAAGATCACTTGATAGTGCTTCCCCATATAAAGGTTAAGATCTCAGTCACAGACATTCCTGAAACATCAAAATACAGATATGCACCTGAATACCATCTTTCAGTAATGTGTGCACTATAATAGCTGTTTGTTGTTTTCTGAGAATAATTTATGGCACTAGTTAAAATCTTTAGAACTTTAAAAATGTAACTACATAACTGTAGAGGACGAAGCAATCTTGGGGGTTCCTGAAGCCACATTTATCTTTGTTTCTTAAATTAAACATCACACACACGCACCCACGTGCACACACACACACCATGTGTATGTAAGTATGTATAAATATGAAGCAAAATTAGGGAGTGCAGACAAGAAGGATAAATAAGCTATAGAAAAAATAGCTTCCAATTGCCTTTGGTAGAGATAAAGGCAGTGCTTTTTTTCTCATAGAACGCTCAGAACGGAGTTCCGGCACCTTTTTTGGATGGAACCTTGTAGGGTAAGCAAGGCGGGTTGTATGACACGTGTGAGTTCTGGCACCTTTTTCTTTTACAAAAAAAGCACTGGATAAAGGCATAACATACAAAATTCTTTTGAGTTAGAATAAACTATACACACAGTACTTCTATAATCATAAACAAATCTAATCATCATTTCCCAAGGTTAAGATTTCATTTCTTTCCATTTCAAGCAAAAAGTCCCAAAGTGGTTTCTAAGTAGAAATAAAATTAGTCAATGTCTTTTCTTTAATTAAAGCAGTCAATTTTGTCATTTCTACAACTTCATTTATTTCAGCATCCATTCCTCCATTATAGAAATTTGTGAATCCTTCCATCTCTGTGCATAAAGAAGCCTTGTTGCGGTTGTCATATATAGGAACAAGGTTCCATGTTTTTTTAATCTATTTATCCAGCAACCCTAAAAGAAAAGCCTCTTAGAATTCTCTGAATTAAAATATAGATCTGATCCCAATATTTCTTAGCTTTCTTACATGTCCACCAGAGATCTGATCTAGTATAGTTGTACTAAAATTGTTATAGTGGTACTGTGTCCTCTTTAAGACTGAGGAAAGTTTATAACAAAATGGTGAGTGGTCACATGATTGTGTTCCTGTATTGCTACCAGATCAGAATTATAAAGCCAATTTTAATTTGGATCCTATCTATCTATGTTGTGCAAACATATTGGGATTATGACACAGTCATTAGACCAAATAAGACTATTAAGTTTGGGATTACTATCAAGCAGCTACGGAAATGCTTCAACTAAGAAAATGTTGAATATTTCATGTTTTGGATTCTATATGGCTTTCTAATTCCACTGTAGGAGCCATTATCATGTATCATTTTACAGGTTCGAAAGTCTGGGATAATATTTGTAGCCATCATTATAAGTGAATGAAAACACCAATTTCAGATAACTAAGTGGGTGAGTTTTATACAAGGCAGATATAATGCCTTGAACAAGATATGCCTTTATATCTAGTACATACAATGTATGTATGTATGTATGTATGTATGTATGTATGTATGTATGTATGCTAAGAACTTTTATTTTTAATTTCTTGGCAAAATTGTGTGGAATTGTCATGTACACATTGGTTCTTTTGAGAGAATGTAAATTTCAAATATAAATGTTAGAAAGTTGACAGAGATGGTAGAGAGAGCATAAATTAAATGAGTAGGATAAAAAAAATCTGTGAAGGACATTGGTCTCTTGCATCATGGCCATTGCAAGGCAAAGATAGGGTGGTGTTAGGGAAGAAGGAAGGAAGTCTGTTGATGTCAGTGGAGATGCATTTTGGACTCATTGTGGGCTGTGCTTGGAATCTGTTGCTACCACCATTGCCAGCAATTTACTATGCAGCAGCTGCTAAATGCCAAAGCTTTTCAAAGAAATTTTGGTGGGAGATAGAGAATCTGGCAAATGTGAATGCAACTGAAATCACTTTACCTCCATCCAGGAGTATATCCAGCAAAAAGAGTTTATTGGAAAGAACAGTGAATTAGAATTGACTTTAGAGTTTGCTCGGCATCCAAAAAAATAGATTTGTTTGTGTGGAGTGGAAAGTAAAAGTGAAGAACTGAAGAAGGTGAACTACCTGGAATGGAACAGCTGGTGGTAGGTTGAACAGCAGTAAGTTGGGAATAGGCTGCTGTTGATGGTATGAACTTCCTTCAGGTAAAAGTAGGAGTCAAGTGCTTATTCCCTGAAATGAGAATTCTGGGCAACTAACTCTTCCTTGATGTAGGTGAGAGTCAGGAGATGGGTAAGGTTAAAAGAGAGCTCAGTCAGGGCAAGCTGAACCTCAAGTAGTTCAGTGTTCCAGAGGTTCAGATGCAATTATGAAAAAGAGACAATCCCAAGTAGATAGGACTGGGAGCATGTCCCTAACAGGACAGATGGAAATGATGGGAGTCAGGTGGTTCCTCTGATTTAGAAATGTATCATGTGGTCCTCCATAAAAAAAAGTGATCTGTGAAATGATGTGTAGTAGCCTCAGTCTTTTAATCAAAACTGTGATGTTGGGGGTACTCGTCCTTACATTTCTTGTTAAAAGGGTATTCCAGGATTGATCCTGACACAAAGTGGCCATGCACAAGAAGCTGGTGATTTTTACCACATTATGAGGCATCAGTGTTTCATTCTGTAGTCTGACACCATTTTATAGGCCTCAGTCAGTATCAATATAAGAGAGACTCTGCAATTCAGGGACAGATAACTCTGAGGCAGCTGTCCTTAGATCTGCCTTCCTGGAAGGACTGTAGTATCTGATTGTCATGTCATGTTTCAAGTGTAGAAAGAAATAGAAGTCAGAGAAAAGTCAGGTTCTGCTCTGCTTATGGCCACACAGAATGGTAATTAGAGAGTTTGGAGGTGGGCATGAACAAAATGTGGAGAGTTTTTCATTGCTTTCAACATATTTTGAAACAGTTTATTGAGTAGAAAACTCTTTAGCTGCAGTGCTCCAGTTCCAGAACCAGAAAATTAGATTAATAGGGAAAGTGTGTTAAGCAGTATCATAAAATTTAAGAGCATTAACATATATTAGTAACATATGCCTGCCTACATGTGCTTAATTTTTATCTTCCCTGCAGTTTGTTTTCCCCCCTCATCTAGCTTTCTCTGTACTTTTATATGAACTTCAATGAAAACAACACATATGCTGCTATTTGTACTTTGGTTATCCATTTTAGTTTGGTGCAGGGTCAAAACTATCATTAGTGAAAAATCAGTGATGTAGACATTATTTCAAGTATCATTCAGTATTCCCATTCACATATTCCTCATGTGATTCCATTTCTGATTGATTTTTTTTATCTTGTTTCCTACTATGCGAGCCTCAAGGCAGTTAAAAACAGCAATACCAATAAATACAATAAAGGTAAAGGTAAAGGTTCCCCTGCACATGCATGCTAGTCGTTTCCAACTCTAGGGGACGGTGCACATCTCCGTTTCAAAGCCGAAGAGCCAGTGCTTGTCCAAGAACGTCTACGTGGTCATGTGGCCAGCATGACTAGACGCCAAAGGCGCACAGAATGCTGTTACCTTCCCACCGTAGTGGTCCCTATTTTTCTACTTGCATTTTTACGTGCTTTCGAACTGCTAGGTTGGCAGAAGCTGGGATGAGTAACAGGTGCTCACTCTGTTACGCGGCACTCGGGATTCGACCTGCCAAACTGCCGACCATCTGATCGACAAGCTCAGAGTCCTAACCCACTGAGCCACCATGTCCCTTTGATAATAATATAATATAATATAATATAATATAATATAATATAATATAATATAATATAATATAATATAATATAATATAATATAATATAATATAATATAATATAATATAATATAATATAATATAATATAATATAATATAATATAATATAATATAATATATAATATAATATATAATATAATATAATATAATATAATAATATACAATAGCATACAATAAGGCTATTCTTTTACAAATCAATTTGGCCACCCAATTTATATTATGTGTGTGTGTGTGTATACATATATATATGGATCTTTGGTCATTCGGGTTTTTCCCCACGTAGAATTGAAGGTGTAAGAGCAACGTTTCGACGGAATCCCATCCGTCATCCTCAGGCTGGTGGCTTCAGCTTCCTTCTTCTGGGAGAAGTATGCTTTTATATATATATATATATATATATATATATATATATATATATATATATATATATATATATATATATATATATATATATATATATATATATATATATATATATAAAGTGTTTGTTAAGTATTTTGAATACCTTGCTAGGCCCCAAACACAGGACAAATCTTATTGCCTGTTTCAGCCTAGCCCAAGGCCATCCACAGGCTGTAGTCACAACAGTGACAGCTCATATTTGTGTAAATTTTTTGGGATTGCTAACAAAGAATTAAAGGGAGGCTGATATGGCCATTTCAAACTCATTTGTTCTCATCAGTCAGCCATACTCTTCTGAGATTTGAACCTGGGCTGACTGCATCTTAACCAGTTGTTTTAACCCCTAGGCCACAGGCTCTCTCTCGCTTTGTTAGCTGCAAGGCAAGGGAAATATGTGTTTGGGGCCTAGCAAGGTATTCAAAATACTTAACAAACCTTAACTCACATATATATGGTGTGTATGAGAGAGAGAAGAGGAGGAAAAGAATTTGGGTTGCATTTTTACATAAAATCACTTAATTTTCACATTCAGAACCAATATGCAAACTAAATCCTTAAAAAAGGATTTAGAGGTTCAAATTTCTTCCTACTCCTCTCAAATCTGTATACTTTATGTAACTTATAAAGAATCATGTCCTTTGAACTTAATTTATAGTGTTAAACTATAAAATATATGATATGCATAGGTCTTTTTGAGATCAGAAGACTAATTCATTTGTGTTTTATTCTTTGAAATGACAAAACCTCAAATCTACCCATCCTTACCCTTCATTTAATGGAACTCAGGTAAGATGTATACTGTATTGGGCAGCAGAAGGAGACATCAACCCAGAAACTAAATGGCTGCCGTTTCTTGTTAGGATCTCAATCATTGTAAACGTTGTGAAAAAGCAACCTTTCCTATTGCTAAATTCCTGTTAGAATTTTTGTCAGAAATGGAACTTGTACAGTAGAAGGTACAAGTCCCTCCCTCTCAGGTAGATCCACAATCCTTCTAGAAGCAGCATTGCTTTCTTTGCCTGCTTGCCAGCTAGCTGATGAAAAGAGCTCTTTCAGAAACAAGCTGAGGTGATGTGAAAGCTCTTGCTGGAGCTGGCATAGGCATGTATGTCGCATTTCATCAGAAAGAAGACAGAAGGAAGAACCAAGGGAGAGATAGATGGGGGAGAGCACAGTTGATCGGAATAGCTGAAGGATTGACAAGCAGACAAGCAGAGGCAGCCAAGAGGAAGCAAGAAAGAGACTTGCAACCAAGAACGTTTGGAGGGAGCTAGTGACTGAAAAAGAGCAAAGCAGAACAGTGGCCAAGAGCTACTTTAAAAAAATTAGAAGGTCTGAAATTGAAAGCTAATAAAATGGCTGAAATGAATGCTTAAAGAAGCAATGGGGAAATTTAAAAGAGACTGTGTACCAGCTTGCTTCTATTTCCAAATGGAAAGTTTAGCTGAAAGCATGAAAGTTGAAAAGAGTTATGTTCAGGATTTTGCCAATAATGCTATGTCCTCAAGGGGTCAGAATGTCAGAAACAACATAGTAGCATTGTGATGCAAGGCCAACCCCTTTTGTACATGTGATGTGATATGACATACATGTAGAAAAGGAGACGAGCTGCTGGTATGATACCAGAGCATTGCTTTTATGATTCTGATGAAAGCAACCAGCTCTTGTGTTACTAAAATTCTTCAGGTATAATAGTTAAGTAATAAATAACCATCTGCGAAAGTAAGACACATTCTTGCTTGCTGTCTTGTTCCTGTCCGGTGACAAGAAGAAGAAAAGATTGGAGGAAGAATACGGACAGAGATAGAAAAAATATCTAAGTGGTTTGAGGAATTCAGCTTTTGAAAGCTCTGTATACAAAACAAACTGATCCACATCACCAAAAAATTTTGGGCTACAATATTCCAACAGATATTTGCTAAAAATGCTCAGAGATACAATTGCTGAGGGAAAATGTTTACAGAAATGTATTTTGCAGAAGTATGTTCAAAAGTCATACTTCAAGGCAAATCTTACGCAGATTTTTTTCTTGTTATTGCAAATAAGGGATAAAAGAGACTTGTGAATGTACTCAAATGAAAGTCATATGTAGTGGAAACAGTTTTTGTATCACTAATAGGAATGCAACCTTTTTCTGTTGACCTTTTAACATACTTCTGTTCTACCTCACTTTTTCAGACTTTGCTACCTCCTTTCTCAACCTTCTCTCCATCCTTTCAGTATATTAGTCTGGTAATTAGAGGTGGCTTTGAAATGTATCCAGCCAATGAATTGTCTATCGTCTGATCAGGTGACATCTTTATATGTCCCCAGTAAGTTTTTAATCTCAGTTCAAAACTCTGGCACTAGTTTAAAGGTAAAGGTAAAGGTTCCCCCGCACATGCATGCTAGTCGTTTCCGACTCTAGGGGCCGGTGCTCATCTCCGTTTCAAAGCCGAAGAGCCAGCGCTTGTCCGAGGACGTCTCCGTGGTCATGTGGCCAGCATGACTAGACGCCAAAGGCGCACGGAACGCTGTTACCTTCCCACCGTAGTGGTCCCTATTTTTCTACTTGCATTTTTACGTGCTTTCGAACTGCTTGGTTGGCAGAAGCTGGGATGAGTAACAGGTGCTCACTCTGTTACGCGGCACTCGGGATTCGACCTGCCAAACTGCCAATCTTCTGATCGACAAGCTCAGCGTCCTAGCCCACTGAGCCACTGCATCCCTGCACTAGAAGCCCCATATAAATTTCATATGAAGCTATGATCCATGCTTTGCTCCTATAAATGATGTAACAATTGGAATTCAACTGCCTATGTACCAGGTATCTGCACCTATAAATTTATTGATCATCAGGGGCAATAAATGTAGAGGTACTGTAGCTTATCTTTCCTAAAAGACTTGCTTTGCATACCTCTGTCGAATGCTTCCTGTTGATTGGGTTGATGCTTTCAGGTCTTTGATCACTTCCTTTCCCTCTCAGTTCATTTCCCTTTACTCTTAACAATGCAGATTTGTCTTAATTCAGATTTTCTTGTCACCATGTTATTTTCCCAGTGAAGCTCGTCTTTATGTTTCTTTCGCACAAACGCCAGCTCAAAAATACTTGCTTTTAAAAGTTATAAACTTAAATTTAGTATTTGTCTCTCCACACATTCTTTCACCTGTATGAAGTTATTTACTCTCCAACATCTTTTTAGTATTGAAAAATACTTATAGTCAGTGTAGAAACACATTGCTAGAGAAATCTAACTGATCACTTTCACACACACACACACACACACACACTAGTTCAGTTAGAGACACCAATCATAGCTGAGTATGTTTGTTGCACCTGGATTTTTCCTTTTTCCTTTTTTTGGTAGCTGACTTTTTGGATTTTGTTGTTCTAAAACTGATTTTATTATAGTCTACATGTTTCCCTACTGTATCTTTGCTTATGTGTTGTGATGCACCATTCTCGGCTCAGGTGGTATGAAATATTTTAATTCCAGGCATTTTTCTTTAAGTGGTGTATGGATCCAGCACTCTCATTTTGAGAACCTTCTAGTCATAGACAAGAGGAGCATTTTTAATAAAAAAAAATCTAGATGAAACTAAGCAGCAGCTACATCATTAATTGTGTAGTCTAAACGATAATTATAGGGTCAAAAAGAACATTTCATGATTGAGATAATTAGCCGGAAATGTTTGTATTTAATTAATGGAATTTACTGCAATTTCTTTTATTTTGTTTTGACTTCTTAGTAATTGTCTTTTCACATTTCTAATAGGTAGAAAGGAATCCTGACTTGAGCAAACCTCTGCACAAGTGTTTAAGAAATGCTTCTGTTTGTCTCTGCTTTTCAATAGGAACCCAAAACATAGTTAATCTGATCAACAGGGATCAATAGAAAAAGTGAGTGAAGATTCTCATTTCTTTGAAGCCAGTAAAAGCAGTGAGCTAATCCTCCTAAACAATGAGGTCCTTTAAAGCAGAGTCTTGAACACTGAAAGGCATTGTGAAGTAGGATTTGCAATGTTTGGGTTTTAATTTAAACTGTACAAGCAGGTGTAGTAATGGGAGGTGAATCACTCATTACATTTTTGTTACTTAACCTAACAACAAAAATAAACAGTTCTTTCTAGTTTTGTTAAAGAAAACCATACTTTTATTTTTTCAACAGAGAACAGTTCTCACTACTTATTAATTCATTTTCTTCCCCCTTCCTTTGTCCTATTTATTTATTAATTAATTCATACAATGCAGCCAACATGACTTTTTTTTTTACATCTCCACAATTTCAATAGGAAAGTTACACTATAAAATGATAAAAGCTCATCTGGAGTAAGCCCCACAGAGGTCAATGGGAGTTGTTTCTAGGAAGCTACAAGTTGTGGAATCTCTCCCATTAATTAAAGAGACTGCAAAAGCCACTGAAGTAATTCAGGATGATTAAAAATAAATGTCAAATATTAAATTGGTACTAAAGGATCTTTCTAAAAACCCTTTCAAGTAAAATCTGGAAGACTGATCATACCAGCCAGGCTAATTAAGTCTAAATGGTGTGTAGTTCAAACATATTTACAGAATCATTGAGCTAAAATGGGTGGGAGTTGATATGGTCACACCTCCCATTAGAGAGCATTTCAAAACAGGAACAGAACAGTTCAGGATATCTTTCTGAACCTTATAGTGTGGTCTACATCAGTCAGAGTGAAATTGGCCTACACAGTTTAAAGCTAAGTCCTACACATATTCAACCCAGAGTTCTCACTTGAGGCACAAATGACCAGGCTCAAATTATCCTCCTTTGGATCCATTATGCAAAGATCTAGTTCTCTGATCTTTGGCTGAGAAAGGTGAGGAAAAAAAATGGAGAAGAAGAGGATAATCAACGGCAAGGTGGATGGACTGTTATAGTGGTGATGTGTGCACCATCAAAATACCTGAAAGACCAAGTTAGGAACAGATTTTCATGGAGAAGATCTATCTACTGTATATAGTCACTAGGAGTTTAAAAGATTTGGTGGCACATAATCAGTCAATCGGTATGTATATTTGGGGGAATTCAGGGAAAATTCAGGGCCAGGGGGGATTATTCTCTAATATATTTATAAAGAACTATATTTTTGTATATATTTGTCTGCTTATATTTCATGGATTTCTATATGGCACTTTACTACAAATATTTGCAGAATAATTAACAGAATTATCCAAGAAAACAAGAAATAATAAATATACTGCATCAAAATCCTGGTAATAATGGGTAAGCTGCAGCATTATAACTTGTTCTCAGACACGCAAAGCCTGGAAAAATAAAAAGTTAATTACCTCAGCTCCCATCCCTCAATATAAGGGATGCTAGAGTCTTTATGGACCAAGAATGCTACCGACATCATTACTGAATGGAGAAACATACTGTACCCACAAACCTTCTTGACAGCTTTCTTTCTTCAAGGAGGCACCTGAGGATTAAAAAAAAAATCATAGTCAAGTTGTGGTAGCAGGAATTCATTGAGGCTATTGATCCCAAATTCAGTATGGCTCTGTCACTCTGAATGGATAAGAACTTGTGGATTCCTTTGTCAGCAGTCAGGAAAGCCATCTTATTATGGGAGCATAATCTAGAGTTTACAAGACAATCTCTGTTCCAGTAGGGTTTAATGACCTACCAACCTGAAATGAAGAAAGCTACTCTATGCCACAGATGCTACTTTGGCTGTCAGTTATAGTGCTGGACCCTTATCTTTCCCAGACTGCAATCTTGATCATTTAAGGGGAGCTGACTATCATTTCCCTGAAGAGAGGAATGACTTCCTGCTAACAGTGCTATCTTGTCAGGATTAACTTTCAATTTATTGTTGTACATCATCCTGTATAATTGTGCCCTAGCCAGCAATCCAGTACATCTATTCTTCTATCTGACCCTGAATAGAAGATGTTTGACTATCAAAAAACAAAAACAAAGAAATGTCATTGAACAAATTCCCAGCTAATCTCTGATGATCCTCCCACTTAAAAAAAGAAAATTGAGAAAGAAAACTTTCTTCCTTTCAAATAAATGTAATAATAACAAGCACTTAATTAAGTCTACCAGACAAGAGACAGCCCACTGAAAGGGAACATGTCGTACAGGTGATCCAGACATCTACCAGACTAGGAGGTGGGTGGCAATATGTCTGTGTTGGTACCCTATTCGATAACATCTAAAAAAAATGTCACTCAAGAAGTTCTGCTAAGATAAGAAATGAAATGCATTCTGCAAGAGAGCTTTGGATTGGTATGCATTCTTGAGATGCTTTAAAACGAAACAGGGTAGGGCAATTAGCATTCAATTGCAGTCACAAATCTACCAGGTATACCTATAAGTTGAAAAACCATCTCAGGAGTCAAGATATAGCATTTTTCCTCATAGCTAAGTTGCAAATGTTTTTCACCAGGAATTGAACCAGCAGACAGATATTCCACCATAGGATTTGTTGAACCTGGTGATGATTCTGATAGTGCTGAAGATATGTGGCAGACAAATGATCCTGTTTTAATGTTTCTGTTCCTACATTGGCCAGTGAACAGCTCACCAAGTGGACAGCTCACCAAGTGGACACCAAGACACTGCGACCAGTGTCATATTATTAACTATGCATGTTTTTAATGCTTATTAAATTTGTGTGAATTAGCGATCACTGTTGCAACGTAGCATTTAGTAGAAAAGGAGCATCAAGTTTAGCTCAATATGGATAGTTATTATCCATATTGAGTTATTATCCAATTTATGAATCATAAATCATAATGACCTCCATATGCAATCAACATCTGAATTAATATGGATCAGAAATTCTATATATCTAATTTATCCCTAAACTTAGTTATCAACTGGAAACTGGAGCCCACTGTTAGTCTAGTGAAAAATCACCAGTATAGCCCCATATGCATTCTATCCATCCTAAGACAGAATGCCGCCTATATTGAAAATAAATATGCATTCCAGATTTTTTAAATTACTGCACAGTTTAAAAAGTAAATATACTACTGAATCTTTGAAAACTATATCCTTTTTCATTAAATAAATCCGGTTTACCACATGTGAGCTTAATCTGCCTTGCATTTGATGATCTACCTGTTTTTACAAGTAAAACCTGAGGGCCACTTAGTCATAGAGAGCTGTGTTGAGCCTGTTGCAGTTTGTGCAGGCTGATTTCAACAATCAAACTCCAACAACGCACATGGTTCGTGTAGTCCAAACAGAGATAAACACTTTTAAGTCCTATTTATTTTAATGAGAAATTAAGCATATGTTTAGCTCTCTGTGTATCTTAAATCAATAGGTCTTAAAGTGTTTAGTATTGGCTAAACTGTGTCAATAATATAATATAATTGTGTGTATGTGCATATAATATATATGCACCAAATATCTTACAACTAAAAATTAATTTTCATTTTGACAGATTTTACAGGAAATTCTATTTTGGTTATAGCCCTTATATTTTGACAAAAATTGAAAACAAGCTTAATTATTGAAATAGCCCTGTGAGAAGAAAATGTATGTTAGTAAGATAAAATCAATGATAGCCAAAAGCCTCTGTAGATGGTAATTTTGAGACAGTACTAAGTTATAGATCTTGGGAGTTTGCAAAGAATTAAATAAACATATTGACCACTGAATGCTAGGAGTGTATAGATAAGCACTCAATGGTCACAAATTACTAAATAGTTGTTGGACACAGTAAATTGCATTGATTGTACTAATGGCCAGTTTACTTGTTTGGTGAAGAAATAGCTGAGAAGAAGAAGAAAAAAGAACATCTTATACCATTTGGCAAAATAATGCAAATCAAGTATCTTTCAATGCAAGATACTTCCAGCCAGTTATTACTTCACTGGAGAAAGAGTTCAAGTTCACTACACCAAAAGGTTTATAATAGAAATTCTCCCATCTATAATTCTGTATAAAACAAGAGAAAGCAATGAGGATAGAACTACATTTGTAGCCCAGAAGAGCAACTCCCAAGTTTAATTCTCTTTCACTCCCTGAATAAACTAAGAGTTTGTAGAACTAAGATTGCCATCACTATGGCTGATAACTTCTCATCTCATAACCTCATACCCTTTTTAGATGATAGTTAGGATAGTTAAATCTGGGGAACTGGTCAGGAGATGTGATTTTTGGTGACAACCCCAAAAAGCCTAAGAAGTAGGATTAACCAATGATGCCATTCACAGGCCATAAATAGGAAGAATTGCTGTGGTGGTAGTAGGAAAATCAAGCTCTGAATAAAATTTCCAAGGACTTTAAATCACAACAAAGGCTCAAAAGAATACAAGGGAAATTACTAGCTAAATCTTTTCCACATCTGTTTTCAATTCAGTTAAAAAAAAATAACCACAGACAATGGCACTCATAAAAATCATTTGACATTCTACACTAATGTTTATTTGTTGATCTTAGATCACAAGTCATTCTGGATTTTTAAACTTTTAATTGCCTCCATGGCTGGCTTTGAACTCAATTAATCCAGTACGATTCCTAATGAAACTGAAGTAAATCAAGATTGATGGCCTTATAGGTGATGAAGGGATTACACCAGTACAAACCTGGCATGCAAAACTAATGAGACTCTGAAATGTAGTAACAGTTATGATTTTCAGCACGTTTATGAATGGTTGTGAAAATAATAAAATGTAAAAAGAAAGCAGTGGTTCCCAGTCTTTTCTTTCTCCTTACATAAACTCCAGGAGAGCTGTGTTTTGGTTTTTCATCTTGCCAAGTGCTATAAGCCTCAGAGAAGCCATCTCAAACAGACAGCTTAACCAAAGCGGGCATTGCTATGTAGCCTAGGGCTCATTTGCAGCGATCCCCGCATGTCCCAATTAGAAGAAATCAAATTGCCTCAGAGAAAATGGAAGAATAAATATGACCTCCCTTGTCTTGCCTTAATGCATCTTAATATGAAGCCATTCAGTATCGCAGGAAATCAATGTGGAATTCCTTCATAACACTTGTAAAATTAAACTGTTATACAGAACTGTGACTCCAGCGGTACCACCAATAGTTAAAATTCATGTGGCCCATGAAGGTTTACCTAAAGGCTGGTTCGTACATGAAAATCCTTCCCTTGATTTCTTTATATTAGATTGCTGTATATTTGGTGATCAGTATACTGTGCTTTTTTTAGGGTGAAGATGAAAGTTCAGCTTGTGGAATCACATCATGTCATCAGACAAATATTATCCCCTTTAAAAAAAATAAATAACTGAGCAGCAACTGGGACACAGCTGAGAATAGGCAAAACCTGCAGATACTGAGGTCAAAACTAGTTGGGATATTAAATGCATTGTTTGCACTTACTTGCGTACTTTAAAGTATAGTAAATATGTACAAAACTGGAGCTTCAGGGAAGAGTGAAGGAAGAAAGTGATCAATTGTATAATTACAGCAAAATTATTTCATCAGGACTTCAATGACAAACAGGAAAAGGTCAAACTCCTTCTCTTACCATGATTTTGATAAATATCAGCATCCAGCCTGTCCTGGATCACAGAAGCCTAAGACATATATATACTGCACCTCAATAATACACCACAAGACCTGACTTTACCTCTTATTGATGAATAGCTGCTATTAATTTCTACTGGGTGAAAGTGAGGTGGAAGCAGTACTGTGGAAGCAGGCACCCCTGTCCTTCAACTTATTCTCAACAAGAACACTGTGAGTAAGTAAAGTTTCCTTTTTCTTTGCTAAAGAGTAGCACCAAATGTATAGGAAAAGCGATAACGTGTTTCATTCCTCATACCAAAATTTGGATTCACATGGAAGCAGTTATTACTGTATAGCTGAATATTTTCACGAACATTCATGGATTGTGGGAATTCTCAGAAGGAAAGTAAATATTGTGGGAAGATTACCCATGCAGCTCAAGACTTTGTATTTTCCTTCTACAGACTTTATCTGGGCATGCTAAAAATACTTGATGTATTTCCTAGCTGTTATTGTCTTGGTTGCAAAGACAGTCGACCTCACCATGGGAGGGCATCCAAAGCTATTGCTGTACTGTTCGGTTCCTATCATATTTCAACTTCTTAATGCATATGCTAGTAGACCAGTACCTCTTTTGCCTGAGTAGATTCAACCATTAAGGCAAAAACTCAGTCCTTCCCTAACTTGCTATTTTCTAGCACTTGCTCTCAGAAAGGCAATAACAGGGAACTGTCTTTCTGCAAAATATAGTGAAGTTACAGTATTTGGTACAAATGGAGGGAATCTCTCTCTCTCTTTTTCATTTCAGATCATAGTGGAAATCTTTTGAAGTTTAGTTATTTGATAAAAAGGGCTTTATAACAAGCAGAGATAGAGAAGTTGGTAGGACACAGAGATATGTTATTAAACTGCAAACCATTATTAATACAGCAATTCTGACTTGAAAGAAATATGTGAAATGACACCGTAAATTAGATTATTTCATCATTCTTTTACATTAAAAACTTTGATACAGTTGCATAGATATATAGGTACATTGATAAAAAGGCACAAAGACAAACAGAATTTTAATGAGTGGAGAGCTTTTATCTACTATCACTTTGCGACTTAATTTTTTCTGTTTATACTGCCTATTGATTCCAGTTGAAACCTGCTGTTTTAATGTTGTTATTGATATTCTCTCTGGGTTTTCTTCTAATTCTGGCATTGATATTACCTTGATCGGATTTAGTTTATTGGAATTGCCTGTAGGTTTTAGTCTCCAGAGTTTTCCCCTGCTTATAGACATGGAAAGATAAAACCTTTCTTTTTATCTGAAAATCCTTGAGAGACTCTGAAAGATATAGTCATTTTCTGAGAACATTAAAAAAAAACAGCCAAGAGACAACAATCAAAAGGAATATATTTTTCACTGAGTATATTTAAAACTTCATTTTTATATCTCAAATATTCTTTGACAAACAGGCAAATGCACACATATAAACACACAAACATAAACACACATCCACAAACATACAAACGCATACACAAACACACACACACGAGAGACTTCTAGTCTAGTTTGGAAATTGAGGAACAATGTGCAAAGACTTTATGTCTTGTCATAAAGTCACATGAACTCCATGTTGCAGGCTTTGTTCTCAATGGAAGCTTGAACACCCCATTAATTGGGGATGGTTATCATCTCTTTCTAATTGTCTTAAATTGTTGAATCATTCTTTTGTTTCAAGTAAACTGAAAAAAAGACCAATCCTAAACATCAGTTTAATAATATAAAAAGGTAAAGGTTCCCCCGCACATGCGTGCTAGTCGTTTCCAACTCTAGGGGCCGGTGCTCATCTCCGTTTCAAAGCTGAAGAGCAAGCGCTTGTCCGAGGATGTCTCCATGGTCATGTGGCCGGCATGACTAGATGCCAAAGGTGCACGGAACGCTGTTACCTTCCCACCGTAGTGGTCCCTAATTTTCTACTTGCATTTTTACGTGCTTTCAAACTGCTAGGTTGGCAGAATCTGGGATAAGTAACAGGTGCTCACTCTGTTACGTGGCACTCAGGATTGGACCTGCCAAATTGCCAACCTTCTGATCGACAAGCTCAGCGTCCTAACCCACTGAGCCACCGCGTCCCTATAATAATATATTTGCTGTTAAAAAGGGGAAGCAATAAGCAAGCAGGGAGATTAGCATGGTCAGGTCTTCAGTAACTGTAATTCATCAGCCAAATGCAGCCACTCATTAGATGAATATAATAGCTTAATAAGGAAAAACCAGGCAGATGGCCTGGTATCAGTCAGCCACAGAATGGCTGGTTGTTATGCTTAGTGGATGATAGTTTGGGCAACGTGGGTTAAAAAACAACAACATTGCACACATCACTACATTTGGGAGTTTATCTTTTAACAGTGGTCAAATATATTTTCCCAGTATCCAAAGCACTGGTGGGGACTGTCATGGCTGTGATCTAGATACCGGGTTGCTAGGAATGCACAGACCCATGTCTTGTGTTTTCATGCCAAAAGAAAAAGATGCGACATTTCAGCAACACTCAGTGGGCAAGCAGCCTCAATGGATTGATGAGGCCTGGTATAAAAACCAAGAGTCTGTTTTGCCTTTTTTGTTCAACAGAACAATTCCTCCTAGCTCAGGGGTAGGCAACCTTGGCTCTTTTATGACTCGTGGACTTCAACTCCCAGAATTCCTGAGCCAGCCATGCTGAGGGAAAGAGAAAGGTTTCCAAGCTGAGCCATGCTGGCTCAGGAATTCTGGGAGTTGAAGTCCATGAGTCATAAAAGAGCCAAGGTTGCCTACCCCTGTCCTAGCTGCTAGACTCATGATCCATCTTTTCACACTAGCAGAGTCAGTCCTTGCTGACAGCTGCTCATGTCCCAAGGCTCATTACCTGTGATGAGACTATAATGACAGCCCATATCAAAAGTACTCTTTAGGAAAATCCAGCTTTATGCTCCATGGAGAAACATGGCCAATGTGAGGGCCCAGCCCGAACTACAGTTCATTGTATACATCTTTCCTTAAAGGACAGTTTATAATAAAAGTGAAATATGAGTGATTTACTATCCCTTTGCCAAAACAGTTGCCTCTAGTAGAGAACATCTTTGCGTATGTTCTGAAACAAAATCTGAAGATATATTCCTCTACAGATCTGCTGTTTTGCTCATGGCTTCTATCTCCACTGCTTGACTATCATGAGAGATGTAAGGAATTTGAAATTTGAGCTGTGAACATTGGTTGGATACTGATTTAAGCAAAATAATAAATGAACGGTGCTATGCACTCGGAACACTAAAAAGAGAAGAAAATTGTGTACTCATTTACAGCACTAATAAACTGTACTTCTTTCTGTCCATCCGTTTAGCTTCAGATTACATGTTGAAGTAAAATCATATGCATATCCTATTTGACAATATGTTTAACATAGCAAAATAAATGCACATTGTTTCTTACATGGAATAAAAGAATGATTTTTTTTTCTGTACACTGAGCTATCCTTCATACTGGCTGTTTTTCTGAATGTCAAATCTGTCGGCCAAGTACACATTGGCTCCTTAACCTGTTCCCTAGAGAAACTGCTCAAGAACTGCTTATCCATGTGGAAAGATTACTCCAGTATCAGTGAGACTTATCTGCTCTGTAAGTGCCAGTTCAGTTGTAAAGCTTCTCGGGGGGCATTTTGTAAGGAGCACCGATTCAGCATCAATGAATTGTAGGAAAATGGTATATAAAAACAACCTCTGTCTGTCTGTTGAGTGCAGTAAAAATCATAGTATTACCTGCAATATAATTTCAGGCAGTTTTAAAAAATATATCTTTACTCATTTTTCCCACTGTAGTCAATGTTCCTTGCAGTCTGATCTCATATGTTTAATAAGAGAAATTCATGAGTCATCAAAAAAGATGCTGAATCTTTCAAATAATTTAGGGGTACAATCCATCCAGGATTAAGCATGCCATCTCCTATTGATTTCATTTGTCAAAAAGTGATTAATTTTCTCTGGGTCAAATCCAGAAACTCTACTAACTACATGAAAATGAATTGTATTAGTAAGTACAGACTCATAAAATAAGATAAGATAACCTTTATTGTCATTTTTTTTACAGTGGGCACAATGGCACATCAAAAATGAAATTTAGTTGCCTGCTCTCAAAGTGGAACACATACATGACACACACCTAACCATATGTATAGACTCACACCCCTAAATATACATAACAAATAAATATTAAATACTGTTATGCCTCAAATAAAAGGCACCACAGTTGGTGTAGCACACCTAAATACATATCTTACTGTGCAGTCTGTCTGTATTTTGGCTGAATGGTAACTTGCTATCTATGATTCAGATTCATTGATTGATTCATTCATTCATTCAAATATTTGTTTTTAAGGTGGCTTAAAAGCCGCAACTCCCAACACCAGAATTACAATAGAAATTAAAATGCTAGTAAATAATAAAGAAACAAACATATCAGAGTTATAGAAGTAAAGTCAATTAAAATGGCAAAGAGAAACAGAAAGAATGAAAGGAAAGGAAAGGAAGGAAAGGAAGGAAAGGAAGGAAAGGAAAGGAAAGAAGGAAGGAAAGAAAGGAAAGGAAAGGAAAGGAAAGAGGGAGAGGAGAGGAGAGGAGAGGAGAGGAGAGGAGAGGAGAGGATAGGATGAGGAGAGGAGAGGAGAGGAGGAAAGGAAAGGAAAGGTAAAGGAAAGGAAAGGAAAGGAAAGGAGAAAGGAAGGAGATGGAGAGGGAGAGGAGAGGAGAGGAGAGGAGAGGAGAGGAGAGGAGAGGAGAGGAAGGAAGGTATGGAAAGGGAGGAGAGGAGAGGAGAGGAGAGGAAAGGAAGGAAAGAAAGAAAGGAAGAAAGGGAAGGAAAGGAAAGGAAAGGAAAGGAAGGAAAGGAAAGGAAAGGAAAGGAAAGGAAAGGAAAGGAGGAAAGGAAAGGATCCCAGATGACTTTAGATCTATGAGGTAAGGCAGAACAGGGTCAGTTTATTGTACTCACCAAGCAAAGTGCCACACATTGACAAGTAAACTGCTCAGCTACTTGTCTTTGAAATGGTAGTCCCCCAGTTGTCGTCATTGTCCAAACTGATGGAAAGACAGGAGTTGAAATCCAAAGCTTGCACAAGGAAGACAACCTATGCCTGCTTTTTTCAAGAACATTCTACTATTCTTTCTGGCCTCAAAAAGGTCTCTAAAATGACTCACAAATTTATATAATACTGATATTATTGCATTTGCCTGAAAGGAAGATCAGGCTTTTCAGTGACCACAACTGGGATGGGCAACTTGCTAGGTGTGCTAATGATCTTATTTCAGGTATCCATGCTTTAGAATCCCGAGAGGTTGTAAATGCAAGGAATGGTCATTTTTCATTTTTCATCACCATCATAACTGTGAACGGTCTCTAAACAGGGCAGTTGCTAAACAGGACTACTCATATTTAAAATGTGTGATTGTTGGAGGATGAATTAATGTGAAGGGAGGAAGAGTGGTTGTCTCAGTTGAAGGAAATGCATGCACAGTCTCAGTTTATTCACACCTTTCAAACCACCCATGGGTAGCCAAATTAATGTTCATTCAAATTCCTTCTAAATGTAGGCTACATTATCTGCCAGAGGTTGTGAATGATCCAGATCAAGTCAAATTGGACTGAAGGTACTACTCATCAATACCGATTTCTGAGAGAGTAAAGAATTATGCCCTCTCACACTTTAACTGACTATGGTTGTCAGACTGTAGAGAATATCTTTGTGGAGAGAGAATGTTGCAGAATGAAAGCTTTCAATAGATGAGCAAAGGTTTTCTTGCAAATAATTGAGTATACGACTTAATTAAGATGATGCCATTTAGACTTCTATTATGAATCTTCTCCTACTCAGTTTTCGGAGCTATGGTAGTTGCTGTACATCTTTTTCTAGAGTTAAAATGCATTGTTTAATTGTGCACGATAAATTAAATAGCATTATTATTGCCTTTCTGATTTTTGTTTCTAATAGCATACAGTGACTCTCTAGAACAGACATGTCAAACTTGCGACATCACAAAGAGCCTTGTGGAGCAGTGGGCTAATGCCTCCTTAAGTAACACCAGCCGGCTGCAATTAGTGCAGATTCGCATCCCACCAGGCTCAAGGTTGACTCAGCCTTCCATCCTTCCCTGGTAGGTAAATGAGGACCCAGATTGTTGGGGCAATAAGCTGACTTTGTAATAATGCTGCTTGGGGGGGGGGGGAAAGCCCTAATAAGCAGGCATATACATAGAATGAAGGCTATTGCTAAGCACATGATTTGTGCTTTAAAATTGTAAGCCGCCCTGAGTCTTCAGAGAAGGGCGGGATATAAATGGGATTAAAAAAAAACACCATGATGTCGCACAACGTATCGGGACGGTTTTGCCATTGCTGGCAATGGGGTGGGTGTGGCTTCTGCATGATGCATCCGGCCCATGGGCCAGCAGTTTGACACCCCTGCTCTAGAAGCTCAGTTTTGATCAAGAAGATCACATCTAGGTGGATGAGACTTAAACCCTACCCCCAAGTTGTTTTGAAGAATTTTTCCCTCTTACAACTTTAATTTGTAGTTTTACAACTTTTAATTTAAACAGAATGACACCCATATACTTAACATCTTGTGTAACTTAGTACTCAGTTTTTTTGCACCCTGATCTGGACCTGCGTATAAGAGTACCAACAATGCCTTATTGTGCTCAGATTTAAAATATTTCGTAGCTGTGGCTATCCTAGCAATCCACAGTTTTGCATAGTGTGCATTTTTTATAGCTGGACTAAGGCATTAAATGGTAACATAGCTGAAATTTATTTATATTGCCATGAAAATCCTTACCTCTCTCTGTCTAATTAACAGCAAAGTGCTGTCTCATTGATCTCTTGATTAGGGTATCAGATCAGCCTGTTACTGAGGAGAGAACATTATTTGGTGTAAGCTTTTTTGCTTACAATCCCTCAAGTAGGTATAATCAGTTACAAGATAAGGAGAATCAAGAAAAGTTGAGTCTAGAGGTTAGAACCATGGGCCAAGAGAAAACAACCAAAGACAAACTAATTAGAGGTTAGAAAACTTGTAGAGCTTAACCTGCCTGATTGACAGGAACAAGGGAGCACCTAAACCTTTTAAGAAGATTTAAGATGAACAGGAAGGTAAATACAATTTTAAAAATCCTCACACTTATCATTTCAGACCACATACGATTATTATTTATTCAGGAAATCCTTTTTTTATTAAGACCTTGTACAATTCATTGGGGTAAGGGGCATGATTCCAAGACAAATATGGACAAGCAAGTTTGAGTATGGTAAGAGAATGGAACAACGGGGTACGAATAAAATAAAACAAAAAAAATGAACTAGGCTATATCCTTGGGTGTGGATACATAAATTAGAACCCATACTTTCCCACTACTACAGGACTCACAAAAGATCAACTTATCTAAATTACTCCACTGAGGATGGAGAAGAAATTGAATGGTTTAAGCATTCCTGCTAATCCTTCAAAACAAAACAAAACAAGACAACAAAACCTCTCCACACTTTTGTTTTTCCCAAAATGATCTCAAAGTTGATCTCAAGCTCCTACTACTGTCTGTTCCTGACTTCTTCTCCCAAGAAACCTACATTGTGAAGACTTGGAGAAAGGAAAAGCATATCGTGATAATATCAAAAGAAAAGTATGTCTTTTTCAGCCCCATTTATACTGATATCCTTTTATTCCTGAATCGGTTTGGGGAGATGATTAGCAGGGAAAAGCATTATGTAAGAGTTGCTTTTCATTTTTTGGGAAAACCTGGACTTCACAATAACTATGGGATATTACCATCCTACAGCTGCTATGGGACTTTTGAATTTATAATGCTAAAATAACTGCTCATATCATCATCATATTTATATTCCATTTTTCTTTTCATTTCATCTCTGCACAAATGCCTGTTTTTGCTGAAAGATAGTGACTTGTTAGTCATTCTGTGTCACCATTGCAGTTCATCACATTAATCACTACAAAAGCTATGTGCCAAAGCAATTAAGTATTTCTTTCATACAGACAGATTATATATTTTAATTATGTAATAATAATAAACAACAACTGCCTATCCCAAGTCCTTGGTAAGGACTCTATAGGTAGACAAAAATGCCAAATTCAGTCTGAACATCTGGCTGACTGTGCGATGATCAATAACAACAACAACAACAACAACAACAACAACAACAATAATAATAATAATAATAACAACAATAATAACAGAGTTGGAAGGGTTGGACTTTGGAGGTCTTCTAGTCCAACCCCCTGCTCATGCAGGAAACCCTATACCATTTCAGACAAATGGTTGTCCAATCTCTTCTTAAAAGCTTCCAGTGTTGAAGCACCCACAACTTCTGGAGGCAGATTGTTCCACTGATTAATTGTTCTAACTATCAGGAAATATCTCCTTAGTTCTAGGTTGCTTCTCTCCTTGAAAAGTTTCCATCCATTGCTTCTTATCCTGCCTTCAGGCGCTTTGGAGAAATAGCTTGACTCCCTCTTCTTTGTGGCAACCCCTGAGATATTGGAACACTGCTATCATATCACCCCTAGTCCTTCTCTTCATTAAAGTAGACATGCCCAATTCCTGCAACCATTCTTCATATGTTTTAGACTCCAGTCCCTGATCCTCTTTGTTGCTCTTCTTTGTATTCTTTCTAGAGTCTCAACATCTTTTTTACATCGTGGTGACCAAAACTGGATGCAGTATTCCAGGTGTGGCCTTACCAAGATGTTATAAAGTGGTATTAACA
The DNA here is from genome assembly GCF_947247035.1 of Vipera ursinii. Lineage (NCBI taxonomy): Eukaryota > Metazoa > Chordata > Lepidosauria > Squamata > Viperidae > Vipera > Vipera ursinii. The sequence goes on from NC_139516.1 coordinate 125,075,075, forward strand.
CTTCACGTGATCTTGATTCTCCCTCTGTTAATGCAACCTAGCACTGTGTTGGCTTTTTTGGCAGCTGCAGCACACTGCTGGCTCATATTTAAGTGATTGTCCACTAGGACTCCAAGATCCCTCTCACAGTTACTACTATTTGAAAACGCATACAAACTATTTCCTGATGCAACAGTCCCCAGCTAGAGGCCAATGAATATATGAAAAATCTATTGCACAGCAATTTTTCCTCTACTCTACCCTGTCCCCTCTGTATTATAATCTCCATTAACTGTATTATAATCTCCATTAACTGTCACCATGAAGGTTCTTTTAAAAAATAAATCTTTGATGATGATTAATTCCAGTTCTAAGACAATACTACAATTGTATCATGAAACTTTTCCTCATAAAATTTCAATCAGGTGGGGAAAAAAATTGTAAGAGCATCTGTCATCCTGCAGAGAATTTGAGGACAGGCAAAATTGGATGACCTCTGTATCCTCAGGGAAGGAAAAAGTGTTGTGGAATGGGTGGCCTTAGAAATTAGTTACATAAAATTATTTTGAAAATAAGGAACAATTACTACACCCAAACTCATGTCTTGTCTTTAACAGGTGGTTTCCCAACTTGCTATATTTGCAAAGGCTGTAGGATTTCATGTAACTGTTTTCATCCTCAAATACTAAGCAAAACTGTCCATTGAATGTTTGTCAGGCAGACAAGTAGTAATGTCTGTTTCTTATAAGAGGTAAACTTACTTGCATTTTACTTATACACATGGAAGTTCAGATGGAGCTATGGATAAATAATTATTTAAAATCAAACCATTTACATAATTTGATGATTTGGGGCCGGTCACTCTCTCTCAGTCCAAATAGGAAAAGGGAGCCTTGTATATGGCAGCTCAAATTTCTAAATGAAAGGTGGAATATGAATGTAAGCAGACAATAAATAATACAGCATAACATCGTAGTACAGACAAATGAGCAAATCAACTCAGGAAATGAAATACTGCACCAATTCAAGATGTTTTTGTTACTTTGACTTAGTGCTTTTAACAATTGGTCAGCTCTTAGATAAGGCAGGCCTTCATTCAATAAATTGTTTTTCTTCAGTGTTTTTTAAAGAATTGCTGAACAAAACAATGTTTGCCATTTATTGACTGATTATGTGCCATCAAGTTATTGTCGATTCAGAGATCAAATGGATAAGACAATTTGTCCCTAATCTGAGCTTTCAGATCTTCCAACAGTGCACTCATCACCACAAATGAGTCCATATACTTTGCTGCCGGTTGTCTTCTTCTCTTTTTTTCCACCTTTCACAACATTAAAGCCTTCTGCAAAAAGCTAGTTCTTTGCACAGTGTGTCCAAAACAGGATACTTTGAGACTAAAGTTATTGTGTATCTGAGTGTAAATAACCTTAATGTATAGTATTGCCAGCCTGGGAATGAAAATTTGTGTATCCTTAACACTTGCAAATGTCCCAGAGACAATTACAACCCTCTAAAACAAGCAAGAATGCTGTTTGTTTGTGTGTGGGTCAAAAAATCAAGGCACATTGAAAACGATAGCCGCCATCTTGAATCTTGAATCTTTGAGTCTCCTCCCCATGGACAGTGCTGGAAGCAAGTATTCATGCTTCATGCTGATGGTAATAGGAGACCACAGTACTGTGTAGTATATGTTTTATTTTACAACTTATCAAGAATAAGGAACATAAAATATAAACTAAAAGAATCAGAGGGATAATAATAATAATAATAATAATAATAATAATAATAATAATAATAATAATAATAATAATAATAATTAATAGACGGCATGACAAAGTAGCAGCAATGGTGCATTGGAAGATCTGCAAGAAATATCATTTGCCTGTAAGCAAGAACTGGTGGGATCATAAAATAGAGAAAGTCATAGAAAATGATAAAGTTAAACTGCTCTGGGACTTCAGAATTCAAACCGACAAGCACCTGCAACATAACACCCCAGACTTAACAGTTGTCTATAAAAAAGACAAAAAAGTCTGGAGAGTGCACGTGGCAGTGCCTGGAGAGAGCAGAAGAGACGAGAAAGAACTGGAGAAGATAACAAAATACAAAGACCTACAAATAGAAATAGAAAGACTGTGGCAAAGGCAAGCAAGGGTAGTACCAATAGTAATAGGCGCCTTGGGGGCAATCCCAAAACAACTGGAGCACCACTTGAACACTATTGGCACTGACAAATTCACCATTAGTCAATTGCAAAAGGTGGCCTTCCTAGGAACTGCTTCCATCCTGCGATGATATCTATAATACCATCAAACATCACATCTGCCTATCCCAGGTCCTTGGTAAGGACTCAATAGGTAGACAAAAATGCCAAATCCAGTCTGAATATCTGGCTGACTGTGCGATGATCAATAATAATAATAATAATAATAATAATAATAATAATAATAATAATAATAATAATAATAATAATAATAATAATAATAATTTTTTAAGAAGAAGGGAGCAGTTACTGAAAATACATCAATTGTTTATGAGATTAGCAGAAGCCACATGGGAAAATGCTTCCTCTGCCCCAACATAACCCACATAACACAGAAGTGCATGATTTTGCCTTGTTTGTCTGATTCTTCCTCTTGGACAGATGGATTCTCTGGCTTCACCAATGCTTGTGTCAGCGATAGTGCCTGAAAATTGCTCTTTTATTTTGTCGGGGAGTAGTAACTTATATATTTCTTGTTATGGCTTCTTACACATTTGAACACAAGGTGTTGTTTTTTTCTTTCATTTTGGCAATGGCAAGTGGTTATAGATGTTTTGGGTAGAAATAAATAGAACAGAAGTTTTA